>NC_090024.1:182132777-182432777 GCF_037176765.1 Anolis sagrei
CAAGAGTATAGCTATCCCATGAATGCATCACATTGCAAATTCAGCATGATGTCATCTGGTGGTTTAGAGAATTAGCTGGAAATGACCAATTCAAATGGTCAACTCAGTATGAATTTGATTGGCTGCATTCACTCTGAATGTTAAGACACGATTTGGGGAAATCGTGGTAATACAAGAATGAAATATATGTTGGTGCTAGTGCAACCAGCTAATGGAAGTTGTGTTTGCTGCCCAAATCCTTAAGTCTTGCTTCACAAATCCTGGCTTCTATGGGGGCAACAAAAAAGTGCCCTGGTTTAATGTACTGTTGAAGGCTTTTATGGCTGGAATCACTGGGTTGTTTTTTGGGCTGCATGGTCATGTTCCAGAAGCATTCTCTCCTGAAGTTTCACCTGCATCTATGCAGGCATCCTCAGAGGTTGTGCCCTCATTTGTTTAGTTTAGTCCAAGGGTCAGAATCACATAGCCCTCCAGCTGATATAGGACTGGAAGACTCAACAGCCTTGATCACCATAGCTAATGAGGAGGACTTTCAGATAATATCTAGAGGCAGCAATATTCCCATCCTATTAACTCATCAGTCTAGTTGGAGGAGCCATATCTATGCATTTACAGGAGTTGGATTGCATGTAGTAGCATGCAGCTCTTTCACAGAAAGTGTGCATTCATTTTATGTGAACGTCATCAAATGTTTTAGGTTCATTTCTTCTTATATACCAAGCATATTAAACTACTGTATTAATTTAAAATATTTAAATGTTTTATAGTAGCACTTTGAGATGACTTGGAAAAAGCAAAATTGTCTCAAAAATGGGAGGACATGATTACAATACCCTCAACAAATACGCCATACAACTTTGAAGCTAAAGTTATTGAATACTAGTTTAAAGCAGCTCCAGGAAAGTACTATATCAATCTAATCATGTGTAGGTATCTGCCATATCTATTTTCTCAAAATATTGGTATAGCTAGTGTACCAGATCAGATTTCCACCCAGGAACCCCAGCATTGCGAACCTGTGTTTTCAGAATATCACCCCATCCAGCAAAGTCTGACTGCGTCAACTCACCAAGATATAATATAATATTTTGACTATTTTTTGAAGCTTGCTTATCAAGTGATAAAATACAAAATATCAAGATTCTGATTTTCCCGTGACAACATTTCTGAAACAGGTTAAGGGTCATGATTCAGAAAAAAATCAATATCATTATACTATTTAAAGTTAAAAAAATATATATCACAAAGAACTAGGAAAACGTATTGACTCAAGTATAAGCCGAGGGTGGGAAATGTAGCAACTACTGGTAAATTTCAAAATAAAAATAGATACCAATAAAATTACCTTAACTGAGGCAACAGTAGGTTAAATGTTTTTGAATATAAAACTGTAATTTAAGACTGCCCAACTCCAATTAAACCATTATTCTAACCTTCTTCAATGTAAATTTGCTTATGTATTTTTCCAATAATAATAGAGTAAAATAATAACTATAATAATAATAGAGTAAAATAATGGAAATGTAATAATAACAACAATAATGGAGTCAAATAATAAATGTAATAACAAAAATAATAGATTAAAATAATGTACACATAATAATAAATACAGTAAAATAATAAATGTAATAATAATAATAATAATAATAATAATAATAATAGAGTAAAATAATAAATACTGTAACATTGACTTGAGTGTAAGCTGAGGGGGACATTTTCAGACTAAAAAAGGGCTGGAAAAACTCGGCTCATACTCAACTATATACGGTAAATCTCCTGAATTGTAAGAGTAAAAAAACTGTAGTAACATTGATCTTGCAACTCTTGTTGAAATTTAGGCATGGGAACTTGGCTGCATTCATCACCTTGCCAAAATGACCTAGTCAAAGCAGGCAGACAAGCCAATGGAAAGCCAATGATCTGGATACAAGCATAAATAAAATAACAGTCTTGACAAGTGATGCTTTATAATATTGGTTTGATGTAATTGATCAAACTTTAATGGGATGTCTTTTTTTTTTTTTACATAGATGGTAAGTACTGCAGCTTAATCATCTATTCACAGCAGTGAAACACCACCCACCTTTTTCTAAACATACATTCTTAAAAGCTGTGGCTAGTAATTCTACCCAGGGCTTTAAAATGCATCCCTCATGATTCTCTCCCCCCCCCCCCCCGACCGCCCCTAAAAGCTGCCACTTGGTAATGGAATCACATCAGAACGTTCAAATCAGGCTGTTTCTTTCCCTTTTCTGCATCAATAAAAAGCCAACATACCAGAACAGTCACAATATCTATATAATACTTCAGAAATTGTAATTCCTGTACTTCAACTGATGTTACAGGCTTGAAGTCTCATAATGAAGGGAAAATGAACACATATGGAGACATAAACGCACACTAAAAAAAGCCAGGATTTTATCCCCCCCCCCCCCCGCCCAATCTGAACCTTCAGATTATTTCCTATTTCAGGGAACAAGTAGAAAAGGGCTCTTCTTTAGCTATATGTTGTCACAGAGGTCTTAATCATACTATTCAATGATGATGTCCCTAAATTATTTCCATGTACATTTCAACAAACTGTGGCACAGCTGCCTGGCACAGCTGCCTGAGTGTCAGCTGCATTAAGATTACTTCTGACTATAAGGTCATGAGTTCAAAGCCAGCCCAGGTCAGAGTGAACTTCCAACCAATTGTGTAGCTTGTTGTTGACCTTTGCAACCCGAAAGACAGTTACATCTGTCAAGTAGGAAAATTAGGTGCCACCTATGTGTGGGGAGGCTAATTTAACTAATTTACGAGGCCATAAAAAAGACTCCAGCAAAGCACTCCAGCAAAAGCATGCGGGGAATGCGGAAGTACTTCATCAGTGTCGCAGATGGACGATGAAAGCGACAGCTCTCCTGGCGGCCAGAAAAGTTAAATAGCTTCTGATTGTTTGTCTATATCTGTTGTGTGTCTTTGACATTGAATATTTGCCATATATGTGCACATTGTAATCCGCCCTGAGTCCCCTGCGAGGTGAGAAGGGCAGAATATAAATACTGCAGATAAATAAAGTTAGGAGATATTATGCACTATCAGTATATATCTGATTCTGAAATTAGAAAAGAAACATCTTGAAAATATTCTAGCTTCTTGGGGATTTGTGTTTTTGCTTCCGCTTGTGGCAAAATACACCCAAAGCAAGGAGTCTGATCAGGGCGCTCCAAAAAACACCAGTTTAAGATGTAGAATCAAAAGAGTCATAATACTCTTTCCAACCTGACTTTTCATGACTGCCTCACATTTAAAAAGTGAACATGCACACATCTTGCTACACACTGGGTCATTATGAATGAATTGGCTTCATATGAATTGGACTGCAGGGTGATAAATTACAGTAGAAATGTCATAGGAGATAATCGTACTGTAACCTTGCAGGTAGACTGGCACAACACGGACTGTTTCTTGCATGAATTTGCTGGGCACATATCATCAATACTGTAGGCAACTGTATCATTGCTCAGGTGACCTATTTTATAAGAAGCACTGGGGCTTTTGTTACTCAGTGTATACCAGGCGTGGGCAAACTTCAGCCCTCCAGGTGTTTTGGACTTCAACTCCCACAATTCCTAACAGCCTGATCTGAACAGTTTGCCCAAGCCTGGTGTATACCCATAATGGATGTAACTGCTCCAATTTAGTCAGCCGTTGCCACTCTGAGAAAGCATGCGCAAATTATGAGTAATATTAATTCAATTCTGCAAGCCCCATTATCCCATTATGACATATTCCTCCCTTTTACACATAGAAGATTTAAAATGTGATGGGATTTTACAAATGAAGGAAACCAGGGATATCCAACAACTCATCTGTTTCGTGGTCCAACACCATGTAAGTTAATGCTACTTTTCAATGAAGCATTATGCTTCCCCCCCCCCCCCCATTGGCGTATTACTTACTAAGGAGCCACTAGGGTTGATACCTAGAAACCACTGTCCATCATTCTGTACTTATATGTGAGGACTGATGAATGAATATTGGAATACATTCCACATTTTCCTTTACTTCACAGTGTTTGAACTGATTCTCCTCCAAATGTCATAAAAAAAATCTCCTTTTCTTTTATTCTGTCAAAATTTAAAATACTGTCTGTCCTGTTTGGTCATATTGAGCACACACTAGAGTCTAATGAGAAGCCTTTGTCAACAGACTAATCTGTCTGACATACTTATCTGGTAAATTGAAGACCTAAGAGAAGTTTAATGGAAAAGGGTTGTGTCATTTCTACAACAAGTAGTTACACAGTTTTCTACACTTGTATAGTTGTGGTTGCCATTGCCATCCCATCCATTACCAAATGTCAGTGGTAATGAATTATGAGGATGTAATGGTACATTATTCCTTATGAGGTATGTTGATGTCTAAAAACATCCAATGTAGGTTAGACCTCATGGAAGGAAGATGTGTACCTATATATACAGCATTATTTAGATCAGAAACACTTGCCCTAATTCTGGGGATGAAAAAAGCCCTGTATTATTGGATCTTGTTGCTGCGTACCTTCAAGTCATTTCTGAATTATGGTTAGCCTAGTGTGAACCTATAATGGGGTGTACATTGTTCCCTTGCTACTTCGCGGTTTGCTTTTAGCAGACTTGCTGTTTTGCGAGTTTTTGAAAATATTAATAAAAATATTAAATATTTATGTGCAGTGGAGGCCAGGGACTCTAGAAGTGCGGTGGCCTGAGGCATGGTGGGGAAGACCTGTTTCCCTGGCCTGCTGCCGCCTGCATGGTTCTGGAGGCTCTATGAAGGCCAGGGAGGCAGGTAGGTGCCCTTGGGATGGGCCAGGAGGTAGGTAAGGAAGAGTGGGTAAGAAAATAATATATAAAAATATAAAATAATGTATAAATATTAAAATTAATATGGCATCCCTACTTCGTGGATTTTCACTTATCGTGGGCGGTCCTGTAATGGAACCCCCGGATAAGTGAGGGAACACTGTAACTGGCAAGATTTGTTCAAAGAGGGTTTGCTTCTGCCTCTTTCTGAGGCTGAGAAAATGTGAGTTGCCTAAGGTCACCTGGCCAAATGAGGATTTGAACTCTGGTCTTTAGAGTCATATTCCAACACTCAAAAAACTACACCATGCTAACTCTCATTCTTGGGTTTAGTCAATTATAAATAGGTGCAGAATTCCCCACAGCCTAAGTAGCAGTGTTTGGGATTTATGCCAAATTAAAGACAATTCATTTCCTCTTTCAATTATTACAAAACTTAATTGCTCTGTCCTTGATTTAACTTCATCTTTCATGCACACAGTCATTTAAGGCACATTCTGAACTTTGATGCACAATTATTACACACCTTAATTGTTCTGCCCTTGATTTAACTTAATCTTTCATGTACACAGTCATTTAAGTCACATTCTAAACTTTGAAGCACATGAAGAACAGTTCATAAAAAAGTTCTGAATCAAAACCAAAATGCCTGTATCTAAATTCTTCTGAGTAGAAAATCAAGATCCTTAGTGGAATCCAGATCGAAGATCAGAGGGGAAACTGTCACATACCCTTTACTTAAAAGTACTTAGAAGTATGAATCACTTCCATCGTTTCCTTTTAGATACTCATATGATGTAGCAAATGGCGGAACACAGGCAACCAGAGAAGTTTTCATTAGCATTTTGAGTGAAGTTCATTGACTATATGATGTACAAAGACTATGTGAACTCCTCCCAAACTAGTTCACTGCCATGCACAGGAGCCAGACATTGGATAGATTTCATCTCCAGGGATAATACAGGAAGGAACAATATCCTCAAAGAGCATTTTATGGGCAAAATGCTTTGTAAAGAGTAGTACAAAATATAATTTCTATGTTTCTATTTAGATTTAATTATTTCCCAACAATTATTTCTGGGAAGAATACTGATTAAGTGAAATATGGATATGGAAAAATAAATACATGGCAACAAAAGATTTGGAGTATCTAAGAAAATAATACAAGATAGAATTACTGAGCATGGTATAAGCAAACCAGTGTTAGCCAATGTTATAAAGAAGTTCAGATGGTTGTCATGCCATAATGATTTTCAGAAAGATTCCTGCTAGTAGCTGGAACAATCTATATATTTGAAAGCATTTAGTGAGTGCAAAGGAAAATAAAACCCCAACTGAAGTAGTTGAAAAGTCTTATTTGTATGTGTGTGTAATGCTTGAGACACATTGGGTTTTAGATTAAATGGTGCCTTTTAACGTGATACACTTAGTAGAAAAGGGCATGGCTTTTCAACTTCGCAAGAGCATAACTTTACTGGTTACACTGAGGGCCAGGACTATTCCAGGACTGTGGGCAAGTATATAAAAATTCAAGCCTTCATAAAGCAGAAATAATTAAATTTTGATCAACGGTCCTCAACCAAGTTTCCAGTTCCAATTGCTGCCCACTGTCTGCCTGGTGGCAGCAGTATCTCTATACAGTATTTGGCAAACAATGTTGAGACTGCATGTATGTTGAGGAAAAATACGACAACCAGAAGGGATACAAAGGGAAATCAGAGTTTGAGGGGAAGGGTTGAAAGGAGTAGTAATTGGAGGGCGTATTGACCACTCTGGACAGAAACAGGGAGGCTAATGGGAGGGTGGAAACAGACAGACCCCCATATACACACAGAGAAGAGTGGGAGGACAGAGAGGCTCCACCAAAAAAAAAAAATGAAAACCCTGTTTTTCCATGGTATGCCATCTGGGTAAAAATCAGATCTAAATTACAATTGAAATGAGGATCAAAAAAGAAGTTTTTCAGGAACATCATTGCAAAATCCTGGAGCCAAGGCATAGGCTTTTGTAGATCTTCATAATTTTACAAGACATCTCTCCTCACCCGGCTCACCACTATCAAACCATAGATCACTCCAATGCCCGTGAATCACAAGCAAAACAAACAAGTAAACATGAAAATTATTGAGAGTCTGTTATCTTATTCTTATGGTGACCCAAGGTGAATTTATTACATAGTTTCCTTGGAAGAATTTGATTGGGTGGAAAGGGGGGGGGGGTTGCCTTTAGCTTTCTCTGAGAATAAGAAAGTGTGACTTGCCTAAGGTTACCCAGTGGGTTTCCAATGTCAAATGGGAATTAGACCCTGGTCTCCCAGTGTCCTGGTCCAACATTCCAACCACAATACCGTGCCAGTTCTCTTACACTAGTATCACATTTTATATTGTATATGTGTCCCTATGACCTGAATGTCCTGCATCTGTCTTAAACAGAGCTTGATTTACCTCAAGGCTTATAGGATGGGCAGAAGCTGGAGATTGCATCATATAGATAAGATGTTATAATCCATTAGAGAGAGTATGCATGTTAGTTACGCCATCAAAGTTATTATCATATCTAGAAATAACTGCATTATAGACCAAGAGAGTAAGATATTTCTTGGGAGAACACTATAAGAAGTTTCTATGACAGAACTAATTAGGACTGTCTGAAAAGATGCTCTTCTGTGTTTCAATTAAGAATTAAGAAATGATCTGATCTAACATGGGATGTCTCTGTACAAAGTGGTGTACTATTTACAATAATTTTATTTTATTATTATTATATTATCTGTTATTATTTATTATTTTAACCAACAAATTATAATGTGTTTTTAAACTCCTAATTATTTGCCAGCCACTGTTATTTGAGTGTGTTGTGCCCAGTATGTCAACATGTGAGCATATATTTTCCAAAACAGGATTTAATTTAGTGCAAAAATGTGCTATTAATTAATTACCTTCTGCTGTGATAAATGACATTGACTGAAGCTAACCAAGCTTCATTTGTTCCACCCAAAAACATTCTTTGAATACCAATTTCCATACAGCTCCTTGTATAGGAAAGAAAGGAGGGATGTTCTTCAAACAGCCTAAGAATCGTATACCAGAGCTTAGAGAAAAAAAAAATCTGTTTTGGACTATAACTTCAAGCATCTCTTAGTCAGTATGGTTAATGGCTGGCTAAGGAATTCTAGGGGCTACAGTTCAAAATGAAAAAGATGAAAGACTCTCCAGTTTCTCTCTAGGATATGAGTTAGTGCCACTCTCTCTGGTACAAGTATATTGACTATACAAAAGTATGGAGCTGAACCTCGACTAATTATACTAGATATAGTCAACATAGAGAAATCAAACAGTTTGCTTACCACAACAGCTAATGTTGTACACTGTCAACACGCATGGTAATTCCCCAGACCTAACTGGATTCATGGTCAGTTATATCCATAATGATGTGGATTTGAAATCCACACCCTTTAGCTCACTGAGGCAGCCTCTGATGGATACGAACTCCGAGGTGAATGAGTATGAGTAATGAGTCTCTTATACGGAGATTGACCACCGTTGCCTTATACAGAAGCACTGTAGGAAAGCATGAGATGTTCATCAGAAATGTGTCCACCCAGAAAATAAGAGGCGCAGCCCAACAGCACACGGATCAGTGATCTGCTGAAAAGCTTGTAATGAACAAATTTCTGTCAACGTCACCTCACAAGCAGACTTGCCAAATGGCTTGGAAGTGATGGACAAGCATCCAACTTGGGATGAAGGGCAGGATGTTCAGTAAAACTCAGCAGGTTATCTGGGGAAGCTACTACTTTATTCAGCCTAACTATCAATAAAGCAAATAGAAAAAAATACAAGTGTAAGATATTTTGCAAAATCCAAATAATCAACAAAAGCAAAACAAGGAAATACCCCTAACATGAACACTAAATATTTCTTCCCAGGCTTTTACTCTTTTTTCTTCTCCTTTAACCTTGCAACCTGGACCCTGGGACACAATGTCTCAGTATGGTGTTGCCTTATTATAAAGGATGAAGATGAAACTTATCCTGCGCTGTTGAAAGGTACTTTATGTGCATGCTAATCTAACACTCATGTCTCTAAAGGGGCTGAATTACTAAATGGATCAACTCCACACACACCACACCCCTCAACATATCACAAAATAAATCAACCAGGTCGTTTCATGGTGACTGAGGAGGAAATATGTTTCACCCAGTGCTGTCTTTTCCTAGACCCAGCAACATGCTGTAAACATTACAGCTGAATTTATTCACTACTTCCAGGGAAAGTCTGAAAATTTAGGTCGATGGTTATTTTCTTATTTCTTCTGAGACAGGCTTTGCCTCTCTCTTTATGTGCTGGCAAATTGAGACAAATACTGTGTCTGGACTTAAAAGGACTGGACAATTTTATGACATTTAATAACATTTGTAGCTATAAAAGCTAAGAACAATAAGGGTAATGAAATCACATGCTGCAGGGCATAAGCAATTCTCCTGTTCCCATCCCACATAAAGAAATGTGTAGCCAACCAATAGCAGTGAAGGAGTCAGTCAACTCCTCCTCCAACCAAGGCATAGCAAAGGGAGTTTAGCTCCTTGGATGTACAGCCTCAATCTTTCAGGCAAGGAAATTTCACAGGCATCTCTTACACCACAGTTGAAGGCCTTAAGTGTTTGATTGCTCTTCCATACAGCCATGCTGCAATTTCCATCCCTCCTGTGTACTTTGACAATGCTCCTTGCTCTTTTTCACTGATTATCAACTATGATTCTAAGGCCACCCATGTTGGGTGCCATCTCACTTTATAATCTTTTTCCTATCCTATTACCTGGCATGGCATGGAATTCCATTTAGCCCATCTGGCTCTTCACACAACATATGAGGACTTCTCTCTGCCCATAACCTTTTGCAATAAGATCCTGCTGCTTTTAAGTCCAAAGGCGAAGAGAATGCAGCTTCTAGAAGCGGGCTGCCCAATAAACTTTTATGGAAGCTATCATTTTTAAATGCCTAGAAGCGGACAGCTCCCTAGAGCTTGGCAGCAAATGACCCATGGTTATACTTTTTACACATTAGGTTTTTGCAAGGAAGGAGAGAGCGATGGCAGCAAGCTATCCCTGGGGCTGCAAAAATGAGCTCGAGGTTTTGGAAAAGCAATTCGCATTCCTTAAATCCTGACTATATGTTACCCTTGAACACTTTTGTGGAGGGTGATATGGTACAAAAAAGTGGCTTTCCTAGAAAGGATAAAAGGTCATTGGGGTAGACCCACTAATGTTCATACTCTACACAACACAGTTAGGCTTTCACATACACTAAGTTCCAAGATTCTGTTTCCCATCACCCATGCCTACGTTATCTTCTTCATGCCTCTTCAATACCTACTTGTTTAATGAAAAATGGGACTCTCCTAGACCTGAAATGACTCAGAAGCAGCAAAACAATGACCTCAACAACCCCCAGAGGAAAACTCTTACTTAAAAATAACTTTTATATCACAGAGATTTTCTAAGATTGTAGTGGGAGTGTGAAGGATGGAACTACAGGATGCTGTGTGAAAGAGAACATATTTCTCTGACCCCATTTTTGTAAATCCTGGTAGTTTGAGCAGCTCAATGATCTCATTCAGACTTCTGTGTTTCTAATTTGGTTTTGCCAACAACTTTTTCATCCATTGACTTTTTGTCTGCTCTTTTGTCTTCTATGAATACATTCTGACTATGCACAAAATGGCCAGAATGCATTTAGAACCAAAATAAACAAAGTAAGAACAAGCATAATAAAGCAGTCATGCCAGTATGAGGGGAAAACAATATTCCTCTTTGAAAACACTTGGCTGGCAGTAAACTCAAAGCACCCACAAAATGTCTGAGCCAGGCAGTTAGTAACCCTTGCTATAGCTCAATAGTGGAATATGTGTGTTGCTTGCAGACAGTCTGAGGTTCGGTCTCAGGTATCTGGCGCTAAATATGTATATGCCTTCAAGTCACCTGTCGACTTATGCTTGTCCCATGAATTTCATAGAGTGTTCTAAGGCAAGGAATACTCGAGTGGTTTGCCAGTTTCCGCCTCTTAAGTATTCATTGGCAATCTTCCATTCAAGTACTAACTAGAGCCTCCAGATCAGACAAGATCTGGTGCTTTCAGAGTATTTAGGCATTATGTGTGACATCAAAGCAGGCAGACTAGAGTGAGGCATACTGCTTTCTTGCAACTAAGTATGGGTTGCATCCTTCCACCACTGCTAGCTTTCCCACTGTGCCAGTAAACATGGATAATGCAGGAGAAAAAAAAATTCTGGAACTTCTTTTCATAATGAAGCGAGTAAGTAGTATGCACCTTGTTTTTAAACAGAATCATGTTTCTGGGCTGCTTACCTGTGCATGAAAAGGATCTCAGGCAAGCCATAAGTCTAAAAATCCATTAGCACTCATTGTGGAGAGTGAGGAACACAAACCAGTGGCTTATTCAGCAATGCTTACAGTCGTAATATTTGATAATACCTCTGGCATACCAGAACAAAAGCAAAAACAACCTTTCAAACCCTTCTGAAACAAGAAATCATCTGCAAGGCACATCAGGAATTTGGATAGCCTAAGCTTAGCAGAGGTAGTCCCCAGAATATATCAGGATAAAACAAGTCTCCTATAACTACCAGTTTCTCAAATCTTGACATTTCTGAAATCTGTTTCTCTAAAGTATTATTCTCTTCTTGGCTTGGCTGCCTGTTGTAAACTCCTACCACAATGTTGCTTTTCTTTCTTTGTCCATTTACTTTTACCCAAACCTAGTGGGTATCTGTGGCTGGAGATTTGAATCACAGTCTCTCAGAGTCCTGGGCCAAGGCATCTGATCCTATTGGATCTTGGATGCTAAGCAGCATCAGTTCTGGTTAATATTTAGGTGGGAAACCACCAAGGAATACCAGCTGCTCTAAGGTTTATTTCAGAGGAAGGAGCTGTCAAAATCACTTCTAAGTATTCCTTATCTTTAAACAAAAACCCTATGAAATTCATGGAATCGACATACATTGAAAGTCATTCTGAGTCCCCTTCAGCATGAGAAGGGCTGGTATAAATATGGCAAATAAATAAACAAATTGAAAGGCCACTTGAAAGCACACACATACACACTCCAAGAGTCATAGTCTAAGCCAACCCACTATACTACACCAGCTATCATCTTAATTTCATCCATGTAAAGCAGACACTTGCTTTCTAGAATCCTTGTTTGATTCATATGGCACATGAAAATAAACCACATTCTGCAAACTATCCATTTCTGTTTTATTTCTTGAGGTCTGAATTCTGTGTGTTTATCAGACAGGGCCAAGTTTCATGTCTTTATGTATCATACAGGCATATCCACTGAACAGATACTTTTCCAGGCATATTTGAAGGAAAACAAACACAGAGAACAAATTACTATTTCCCACATCACCTGTTTGTGGATCACTCATAGACATCTAGTTAGCCACCATGGAAACAGTAGGGTTTGGTCTGATTCACAAAGGCACTTCTTATACTGACTGATGCAACACCATGATACCAATCTGTGTGTGTGTGTGTGTGTGTGTCTATATATATATATATATATATATATATATATATATATATATATATCAATTACGATGTTATATTTTTCTTTGCTGCCACCATTTATTGATCCGTAGGCCACCTCCTTGCTAGAATGTTCAAGAAGACACACAAACTCTTCAGGTGTAATAAAAAACAAGAAAAATGATGTTTATTTTGTTCTAAACCAGTGGTTCTCAACCTTCCTAATGCCGTGACCCCTTAATCCAGTTCCTCATGTTGTGGTGACACCCAACCATAAAATTATTTCCATTGCTACTTCATAACTGTCATTTTACTACTGTTATGAATCATAATGTAAATATCTGATATGCAGGTGTATTTTCATTCACTGGACCAAATTTGGCATGGATACCTAATATGCCCGCATTTAAATACTGGTGGGGTTGGGGAGGATTTATTTTGTCATTTGAGAGTTGTAGTTGCTGGGATTTATAGTTCACCTACAATCAAAGAGCATTCTGAACTCCACCAACGATGGAATTGAACCAAACTTGGTATACAGAATTCCCATGACCAACAGAAAATACTGGAAGGGTTTGGTGAGCACTGACCTTGAGTTTTGGAGTTGTAGTTCACCTACATCCAGAGAGCACTGTGGACTCAAACAATGATAGATCTGGACCAGAATGAGCACAAATAATATACCCAAATGTGGTGGAGTTTGGGAAAAACAGACCTCGATATTTGAGAGTTGTAGTTTCTGGGATTTATAATTCACCTAAAATCAAAGAGCATTCTGAACTCCACCAACGATGGATTGGAACAAACCTTGGCACACAGGACTCCCATGACTAACTCTGTGGCCCAGCAAGGAAGCCTTCTCGCGAGGAGAGCCCTCGGCTGGATTGCGGCCTGGCCAGAAGGCGGGACCGCGGCCCAGTCGAGGAAGCCTTCTCGCGAGGAGAGCCCTCGGCTGGATTGCGGCCTCGCCGGAAGGCGGGACTGCAGCCCAGCCTAGGAAGGCTTCTCGCGAGGAGAGCCCTCGGCTGGATCGCGGCCTCGCCGGAAGGTGGGACCGCAGCCCAGCCGAGGAAGGGTTCTCGCGAGGTGAGCCCTCGGCTGGATTGCGGCCTTGCCGGAAGGCGGGACCGCAGCCCAGCCGAGGGAGACTTCACGTGAGGAGAGCCCTCGGCTGGGTGCGGCATTGGGGGCGGGGCCTAAGGAGGCGGCCTTGCGACCCCTCTGAAATTGCCAAACGACCCCCAGGTTGAGAACCGCTGTTCTAAACAGTAAAGATGTGTAATGGTTTCAATAAACTGTCAGGATTTACTTATACGGAGAATGGCTTTATATCATGAGTTTCTTGCACACACAGGAATGCAAACAGGTTGTTTTAACCCTTTTGAAACCACTTTTTCTGAAGCTTCAACACCAGCACTCTAAAACTATAGAGGCTCACTATATTTCTTACTCCTTCTCTCTGAAGGCTTTAATTACTTTCCTCAAAAAGATATCTTTCTGTTAACAGTTTCCAAAACTCTTCCTTCCTTCCCCTTCAAATCTCTTAAACTAACTCCCTCTTCAAACTCCAAACTCCCAACACTAACTAACAAAACTTTGGCTGCATAGCACTTTCTTTTTCCTCTGGCTCCCTCCATCTCCAGTTATTAAGCAACTCCCTCCAATTTCATCAGCCAATCAGATTGTACCATCTATGAAGCTGCCTAATCGCTCCTCCCTCCTGCTCTCCTTAGCTTTTCCAAGCCAGGTCTGTTACTGCTTGTACACCAACCTTGTAAGGTAGGCTAATTCGTTACAACTTACATCTCATCCTGGCAAGACACTAACGCTTTTTTAGGGAACAGATAACACAAAAATTATCTTACTTGTTCTTGGCATCTATCTTTATTATCAGGTAATTTCTGGATGAGGATGGGGATAATGAGAAAAAAACTACTACCAGATCCATGGACTGACCCTCCTGACAATATTTTACTCTTTCATATTGACCATGTGCAAAATGAAAGTAAAGGTCAAGGCTGCTGTTGCTGCTTCCTTATGTTGAAGAACAGACAGAACAATCTGACTTGAGAAAGCGTCCATTAAAAATGTATGAAAATATACTTTCCCCCTGGCTCCTGGTATCAAATGTGGCCACTGGGGTTTCCCTCTATTTAGAGCCTTGTTATCATGCCTCCCTACTATCACTTTTTTAAAAAGCCTGTTTGCCAGCTCCATCCTGCATAAGGCTTTGTTGCAAAGCTAATAATTAAATTCATTACTCCATACAATTTCAAACCATTCTTCAAATAATTACAGTAATTTGATAAGCAGGAATCGCATAAACCTGGTGGAAATTTTTATCTCTCCCATTTGCTGTCTGAAGGGAAATGTGTGAGTAATTAGTCACACGATAACAGCCTGGGTTATGCAAGGAAAAACAAAATTAATATGAGCTCAACTCTTTTAACGATAGAATGAATAAAATAATAATAATAACGAGGGAAGCCGCAGGGAAGGGGAGCGCAGAGCTGCACCTGGGGAGGAGGCGGTGATAGTGAGCAAAGAAGCAATGTAGGTGAGACCTCTCCCAGAGCTGTTTGCTGAGGCAAATTTTCTTACAATGAGGCAGGCATGCCAAGAAGAGCCAACCTGCCGCTACGTCTCTCCTCCTCGGAGGAAAGTCACGTCAGGTAACCTTGGCAACTAGAAGGCCCAGAGAAGATGGGAGGAGAATGTTTCCAGAAATATTCACGGGACCATGACAGAACATTCATTAGCGCTCTAATGTCAGAAAGAATCAGTGGCCTGGACTGCTGCTCTGCATTCCCCCAGCACTCGCCTCACCTTGTTTATGAGGTCCCTGACCTTTCTTGCTGGGAAGCAGTGAAAGTCAGCAAAGCACAATTCATAACACGGAGGGAGGAAAAAAAACTGAGATGGTCTTCCAACAGATCAAATGCAGGAGCTTGGCACTTATGTGTGTGTGAGAGAGACAGAGCAGAACAAGACCATGTTAATTCTCTTTCTGTCTCTCAAGCACATACACCCAGCCTCCCTGATATAGAAACATGAATTTCAACAAGGCTAACTGAACAAACAGCTATTTCCAATGCTAAAGGTGCATGGCTCACCTTTTTATCAGTCAAATTGACATTAGCATTTTCTTGCTGAGCTACCAGCAGAACGTTCCTTTATCTGAAGAAAAGAGGAAGGCAATCTTGTCATCTCCAGATATTTGGGGCTAAACATCTGATAATCCTCACTCAGCACAGCCAATGCACTAGAGCAGCCACACCTCCTCAGTGATAGGCTTAGTATACATTTCAGTTTAAATAAAAAGGAGCAATGGATTAAACCCTTGTGCTGGCAGGACTGAAGACCAACAAGTTGCAACTTAGAATCTGGGGAGAGTGCGGATGAGCTCCCTCTGTCAGCTCCGGTTCGCCATGCCATGCCATGAGAGAATCCTCCTTCACGGATGGCAAAACATCAAAACTTCAGGGCATCCCCTGGGCAATGTCCTTGCAGACCAGAAGCGACTTGCAGTTTCTCAAGTTGCTCCTGACACGAAAAAAGTACTGTAGCTAAATTGTCAGTCGTTCTGCTTATCACCAGGACACTAGCATTAAAAGGCAGGTGCGGATCATTTTTAAGATAAGAAGTAATTGCCTTGAGTACACCTCCTTGTATGTTTCTAAGATAGTTTGGAACAGAGAAATCAATGCAAATGGATAATAATTATAGGAAACATGTTTCCCCTGTATCCTATAATTACACTATGTAACACAATTTTTGTTCCTGGGTTATAAACGTCATTTCCTAATTGGTTCTATCACAAAAAACATGGAAAAGGTTTATTAAACTGAAAAAAAACCCCTTTGTTTTTGTGGGACATTCTGCAGCACATTTTCCTATAGGTTTTCAATGACTATCTCATAAGAGTCTCAACCAATTCAACATAGTATAATAATTATTTTCAAAGTAAGTACCATACAATTAAACAAGACGTAACACTTTCAAACCAGGAACAGAAAAAAATTCAAATGTTGTTACACAGTGTTACTAGAAGAGTCAGTAGTCTCATGTAGGACCAAGACAGACCCAGATCTCCAAGTTAAAGCACTTTCTGGTTGCAAATGGAGAGAGGAAGTTTTATTGCTTTCTATTATAGCTTTTGTTCCCAGTAACCTCCAAGTTTCTTTTTTGAGGGAGGGGGCACTCTCTAAAAAAGTGGTTCTCAGCCTGTGGGTCTCCAGATGTTCTGGCCTTCAACTCCCAGAAATCCTGACAGCTGGTAAACTGGCTGGGATTTCTGGGATTTGTAGGCCAAAACACCTGGGGACCCACAGGTTGAAAACCACTGCTCTAAACCTTTTCTTTGCACAAGCCTGCTTTCTATAATAGTTCATGTGAAATGGAAAATCTGTGTTTCACAATGTCACTTCCTCTACATTATTTTTTTAACCATCTATATGTCATGAAAGAGCCCAGTGGGTTTCTAAAACTAGCACGATGAATTCTGCACCCTTTCACTGGCCTAATAAAATTACCACCACAATGTATTTTTGAAGTGGAACCAGATGTGCGGAACAAAGCACTTCAAGTACTCTTAAAATGTACATTCATAATTAAACCTAAAAGGAAAGACCAGGTATTCCTCCCTTTATGCCATTGCTCTGAACTTGCTTAAGTTTGAGGTTCTGTAGGTAGTAATCTACATTCTGGAGTGTACTTCTTTTCTCTTGAAATTAATAATAATATTGACAAACACCTAACAGAGGCTTCAGAATTGGTTCTTCTGAGGGGAGGGGAGTTTCCCCCACAGGGAAATATGCAAAGGTATCTTATAAACCCTCAATTGGTTTTTTATTAGTAGCTGCCAGCTTGATGATTTAAAAGGGATACTTGTGATGGTCTGGTATAATATGGTGTTGCAATTAGATTTGATATAAAAGAAATACTATTAAGTTTGAAATGGCTAAATGAAAGAAAGAAAAACACATTTCTACTTGATTTGGATGTTTTTATTTAATATCTTGAATGGGAAGGCAGCACTAGACGTCTAAAGGTGCTCAGATTTTTCTAGTAGACTGTGTGACAAAAACACTGATATTGTAAAATTATATATTTTGACTACTTATACAAAATACTACTTTATATAGTATTGTATAAAAAGGAGAGGGGTTGTTATAAATGATGTGTCAAGATAAAATCAATTTTAAAGAAATTAAGCAAATAAATAATCAAACAAAATGACACAATGGGGAAAACTACAAGATAAACATCATGTTTAGTTTGACTTTCAGCTTTTGTTCATTTGATCAGAAATATGTAATGTCTCCTATTGATCAACATAATTATCATACACTGGGATTAAAAGCACAGGACCCCCAAGAAAGTGAAAGAATGTGATAAAAAATCTGTATTTTACCTGAGAGAACACCTCTCTAAGAATTTCTAGATCCTCCAGTATATGGTCAACTAGCACTGGGGGATATCCATAGAACTGCACTAGAGAACCTCAAGATGACTTCCAATATCACCCTATGGCAGTGGTTCTCACCCTGTGGGCCCCCAGATGTTTTGGCTTTCAACTCCCAGAAATCCTAACAGCTGGTAAACTGGCTGGGATTTTTGGGAGTTGAAGGCCAAAACACCTGGGGATTCACAGGCTGAGAATCACTGTCCTATGGTTAACTTCTACACTGAAGGACCTAGAGATTCCAAAAGAAAATATTTGAATAAAATCAATGAATAATCAAATGCAAAAAAAAAAAAAAAGTCAAATCGCAAATGTGGAAGTTCGCCTGTAGTCTATTTTTGCACATCAGAGGGTTATAGTCAAAATGATAACACTCTTGTCTATGACAGAAGTATTAGATGACTCTGAGAAACCCCAAAGTATAAAACAACAACAAACACAACAAACACATTTACAATGGGAAATATTACATGGAGAACCCTTAGAATAGTTGAAATCCTGAAACAAAAAGTGGGAGTGAAGGATTTTTGTTATTTCCAGTCAAAGACCACACTACTTCAAATACAATCAGCTGCAGATAACATGTTAGTGAAAGGAGATGGACTGAAATTAGTAATGAAAAGATCCAGAGCCTATTCCCACACCTTCTGTCATCTCACTTCTTCCCTAGCATTATTTTTAATCATCTTTGTGATGAAGAAGCCAGTAGGCTTCAAAAGCTTAGCATGGTGAAATGTGTACATTCTGGTTGGAAAGAAATTAAATGGAGTTGAAGTGAAGAATGATGGGGGCAAAAAGACATTTAAGAGTTTAAAAGGACACACAGAGAAAATAGTCTCATGGATTGCACAGTTAATTTCCTGGTTCAGTGGGGTTCCATGTTCTGAAGGGCAGAACTGAGAGCTTGTTATTTACATACACTATGATGCTTGCATGTTGCTGGAACTGAGAATCACTTTATCTACTCATCCATTCCACCCAACCCAAAACTTAGCAGCAAAGAGAAATCTTTGCTTTTTTCTATACTTAAAGAGTTTTTAAAAAGTGGCAATGCAAATTTCAAAACGAATGCCAGTCATGTTCCACATTGCCGGTTGAAAGGCATTGGAGTTAATGTCTTATAACAACCCCAAAACACATTATAGCAACTCTGCAGTGTTGTCTGCAGTATAAAAGTAAAGGTATAGGTTTCCCCTTGACATTCAGTCTAGTCGTGTCCAACTCAGGGTGGTGGTGCTCATCTCCATTTCTAAGCCAAAGAGCCAGTGTTGTCTGGAGACACCTCCAAGGTCATGTGGCCAGCATGACTGCATGGGGCGCTGCTAACTTCCCACCAAAGCGGTACCTATTGATCTACTCACATTTGCATGCTTTTGAACTGCTAGGTTGGCAAAAGCTGGGGCTAAGAGAGGGAGCTCACACTGCTCCCTGGATCTGAATTGCCGACCTTCCAGTCAGCAAGCTCAGCAGTTTAACCTGCTGCTCCACCTGCAGTATATTAAACAGCTATTGTAGGGTGGGCTGACATTGTGAAAGTAAATGCCCTGTATAAGATAGTAGTTTTTTGAACCTCAGCAGTATAGACCTATTTTTAAAAAAGATTAGAAATTGGGATTATGGATTTGTAGTCAAAAATCCTCAAACTTTTAAGATTGCAGCAGAAATCTCTCTGCTTACACTTATTATTATGATGTTTATTTTTCCCTCAGATCTCTTCTCAGTCCAAATAAAAAATATAGTTGCATTCAGAAACTTCATACCCCATTGATTTGTATGAAGACTAATTGTACTTTTGAATATTTGAAAGCTTTTCATGTTATTGGATTTGTTTTTTCAGGCACCCTTAGCCACAGGTAACACATCGAAGGCATACAGTTACAGAACGTGACTTACATATGTGAATAGTTTGATATTCTTGGAGCGAGTATCATTGTAAATATGGAAAATGGCATAAAAACTGAATAAATGAAGAAAGAGGGAGAAACTTGGTATTTGTAGAAATACAAAAACCAATAAATTAAAAGCATTTTAAAATGAAGATCTAAAGGCACATGATGGGACTGTAGGGAATGGAAAATTGGTATGGTGCAATGGATGACAAACTTGGAGCCTTAAAGAGCTTAACACTTAGTTTTGGGTTCCATTTGTGGATATCTAAATAAGTCTCCTTCCACTTGCCTAGAAGTATAATACATTTGCTATGTCTGATTCTGTGCTGAAACATGTCAAGGAGCACATACACCCAGCTCAGCCTAGCTGTGTTGTGAATATAAGTAACAGGGAAGGCATGGCAAGTGATGTAAAGTTAAAAAAAAAAGCATATGAATGAAAACACATCTCCCAACAACACTTTTCCAGCAGCTAGTTTATTAAACACCTTTAGGCAACTATCTATGAACATGGAGAAGTGACGCTGACATTTTCAAGTTTTTATGCATTTCTTCATTCTCCAGCCATGTGGTATTAAAGAAATATCTTTGGGAATGGAAATGCAACTCTTCTGGTATCACTGCTGTAACCTTCCTTAAGCACATGAAATAAGGAAGGTTATAAATAAATATTAGATAACATGCATAATAGATTGAAATAGGCTATGAATATTAACAGAAATCGTATATACAAATAGCAAGCTCAAGTGCTGAGTTATGGTGTTACGTAGAGCCACAACAGGACTAATAAAATATAGGAAAATATTCAGTTTTGTAGAAGATATCACAATTGAAACTTTTTATCTTGGCAGTCCAAAAAGAAACAAGTGATAGTGTCAGAACATGAGACTCATAGGTCTCAAGGTGCAGAACAAACTACTGGGAAAGAGCAGAGAACAAGAATGAATAGCGCTGTGGGTAACAATGCAACAAATTTAAACTGAAAGGATGTTCAGCTGTTGGTGTATTCAGAAGAAAAGTCAGTGGCTGCACAGAACATATTACAGGAGCATATCCATCAGATGATTCTATTATATACTCCTACTAGAACTTACTATAGTTTCACTAGAAGACCTTATGAACTCCTAAAGAGGATACCTCTCTAGACATGATCAAGATTTTATACAGTGTATTTTAATATTGAGACAAATGTTTTTAATGTTTTATGTATGCATATAATTAAGTCATGTCCTGGCATTGAATGTTTGCCATTGTATGTTGTGCTCCGCCCTGAGTCTCCTTTGGGGTGAGAAGGGCAGAATATAAATGTTCTAAATAAATAAATAAATGCATTTTCTAGGTCTTCCAACATGACTCTATAAGGTTAAAAATTCTCTAAACAAATAAAACTAAATAAAACAAAATTTAGCATTTTTGGTAGAAGTCATTCATTTCAATAAGGTTTGCTATTATCTGAGGTTTCCACAGTAAGTTCAGGAACATGTTCCTCATGGAAATGGTCATCATACTGTACTTGGAGTGAGTGAATAATCAAAATGGTGACTGCACTCAAGAAATCAAAAGAGTAGGATTTAGAATGTCAGCTATGAAGGAACAAAATCCTCAAGTACAAAGTTATATCTTTGCACAAAGTCAGGATTGTACACATCATTGTATTTTCGAATTCTATGTATGGTTGTGGAAGCTGAACAATGAGGAAAAAACTGGCTAGAAGAGAATAATTTCATTTGAAATGTGGCTATCTTAGACTGCTAAAAGATAAATGAATCCTAGAATCCAAGATTAAACTGGAATTGTTATTATTTTGGAAATATTAGGATATATGAATCAAGAGACAATACAATAATGCTTGGTAAGGTAGAAAGCAACATGAAAACAAAGATAACACAAATACAAGTAGAGAAACTCAAATAGAGAAGCCATAGCATTGAGTTTGCAAGACCCAAATTGACACCCACAATTGCCAGCAGTTAACAACAAAGTGGAAGGAACAGGAATGAAGTATCCTGAAGGAAGGTATGGCTTGGCTGGAACGTTAAGCAGGAAAACTCTGTACTGCTGTATTTTACTGTAGATTTCAAAGATACCAATGACAGATAACATGTCTACCACAGCAGTGAAAATACTGAAGGCAAAATTTGAAAGAACAGAAATAAAGAATATGAACAAAACTGTTGTGGAGCCCATTTCAGCAGAGCCAGAACAGAAGGCATTAGTTAATCCTGCCTGAACATGCTACAGAAATGTCTGTTATACAATCGCGGTTTACAGAAAACACTTTTTAAATGTAGGGATTACATCTTTAACCGCCTCGAAGAAAAACTGCTGTATTTGAGAGACTTCACACTACTTGACTTTGCTCGAGGCATGCATTGCCAAGTGAACAATTGTGTGAAACTTGGCTGCACCCTTCACACTTTTTTTCTCCCCTTACGAGTTTACATCAGTCCAGTCCTTAAAAGCAAATTCAGGTCTTAAGCACCATACATAAGAAGCAGTTTATAAACTTACTTGTGATGAATTTTAAATGTAAGGAATCAATCTTGATGTACCAGTTCTCTTGTTAGTTTTTAAAAGATCCTAAAATAAAACACATCCACTTTCTAATTCCAAAATAGAACAGAAGTTGCTGAATAGGCAAATCCCACTCTTTAAAAAGTGAGGAAATTGATAGTTCAGAAGCTTTAGATGCCACTAATTCAGCAAATGACAAACATTGACAGTAAACTATTACACAATCATGAATGTATTACATTAATTGTGGTATTGCTACACTGAAACACACACACAGCAGTTCTTCAGCCCGACAGGGATATTCCCCTCACTCTACATAGAATGCATTCTTTTTTTTACACACTTGTTTTTTTCTCCACTAACTTAGCTTGAAGCCATTCAATAGCTATCAACCATCATTTCACACTACAGGCATACCCTGCTTTTCAATGAACTACTTTTTGACAACCTGCTCCTTCAGTCATTCTAAATTTTATCCATATACTGTATTTTCAAGACATGATCTACCCTTTGGTCATTTTTCGCATGATGGTTTTGCCCTTCCTGGATGCTTTGTGAGCAAGTGCACCAGGCAGGAACACAAATCCTCTAGTCGACCCCCTGCCATAGCTGGCCCTAGAGCAGTGCTTCCCAGTTATAGTTTGGCTGGTCTTCACCATCTCTGCTGCAGTGCTGCTGCTTACCAAGCCTGTCTCCTAGAGCCCTGAGCCCATGGAGCATCAAGCTAAATTCCAGAAGTATGGTAGAGGAGGCAGTGGCCTCATGGTCTCCTGAGGGGAAAACATGACTTCTCTTTCACCCTTTGCGCCATACTATGAAATGCAAAAGGAAGTGGAAGTGGCCAAAGTGGCCAGCAAGGAGGTGGTTAGTGTCAGCGGCTCTCTACTATAATTCTGGTGAATTCTTGCCTTCAAAGCCAATAGTTAGTACTGATGGGAGCTGCAGTCCAATTGTGGGCTAGCTCTTTCCTATCTCTAAGTTAAACTTGAAGTTTTTGGTTAATTTCGTATAAAAAGCATTGCATAAATTAGTTTAAACAGATAAAAATAGAAGGAACACAAGCAGCTAAATATCAATTGATCAAAAATGGGCAACAGCGATCGCATTGTGTGTAGCCTCAAACAATTCGTCCTCTGCACATGAGGCTTGACATTGTGGACAAGCATACAGATGTGGAGTTGTCTGTTCTGCTCCACAGTCGCACAAGGTGGAGGATTATTTTAGGTAGTGCCATTCTGCCATTGCCCACTTCACTTCTGAATCTATTCAGGGAGTTCCAAATTGTCCATTCTTGGTTTTTTTTTCCAAGTTAAAAAATGGGGTTATGCATTTTGGTGATTTCTAGTTTGCAACTATGCTCTGGTACCTAAAGCATTGAATAAGCAGTTCTGTATAAGCAATTCTGAGGTCTCTATCTACAAATGTATCAATGACTTTCACCTCTTAAGACATATTGAAAAAATCTTATGATTTGGCACGTGGACTTCCCTGGGTAAGTATACACCATTTTTCTCCTTTTAATTTAAATTAAACAAAACCAACTGCAGAAAAAAATATTTTGCAATGGGTTGGGGCAACCTATGGTTTCATGTTTAATTTCTTGCATAATTTTATTTCCTATGATGTTTGGTGGGATGCCGAGGGATTGAGAGAGAAAGAGGAAGGAATAGAGGGGGTAATGAGAAAGTCAAATGAATTAAGCAAAAGAAGAAGGTGAGAAAGCACTCTGCAAGTAATTGGTACAAGCAGGTCTGACAATGGGAGGAATAAAGGAGAGAAGGAGGCTGAAATCTAGGTATTAAAGAAAGGAGCAAGTGAAAACAATCTGCAAGTGATGAATTGAGACCTTTGCCCAGAATTATCTGCCTCTCTCCTGGATGCCTGCTTGAGGTGAGGAACAGGAGAAGAGGAGGGGGCACATGTTTATGACTTTGGATTCAAGGTCTGCTTCATTGTGACTTGATCTATTCTTCTTGTTTTCAGCCCAGGGCAATAGCGCTGACTTTTCTCAAAAGGGGATGATGAGAGTTCAGATCCAACTTGTGCTGTTGTAATATTTTCTTCTCAGTGCAGAGTGAATCACAGATGCTTACAAATCAAGAGAACAACACTATGGGTGATGCATTCTTTATGATAAACTCTTAGAATTTATCCATTGTTCATTATGTGATAAATGTAAAGCATTACAACATTAGGCTGCGGAACCCGCCACACATAGGAAGTTAAGCTCTTCTCCTCTCTGCTCGACTTTTGCCAACAGCTGGATGCTTTTTTAAAAAAAATATTAAGACAGACTCTTAGCTATCAGCCACTTGCTGCAGAAGGATTCATACTGGAGGGTATTGTTATTCTTATTCTTTAAATGCTTTAAAATTATTATTCATTCAGTGTTATTTTAATCCACTGTTTTGTAATTTTGTAAAACCTTTTTTTGCTATTATGATTGATCATAGCTGCATTCTGTTATGATTTGTTGAAAACTGTCTTCATTTCTGCACTGAGAGAAAACTGAAACAGTCAAACATACAACCTATCTCTCTTTCAAATGTTTCAGTGGCTAAAGGCGTCTCCAGCCACCACTAGCTCAGCAATCAACTATCCCTATCCTTGTAGGTTCTGTTCCAAGTCCTATCTTGTTCCTTTAATTTTATTTTTCTCTTTGACTTTGTTTTTGGGCATAAGCCTTTTGGCCAGGAACCATGCCCACTTCTGTTCTGCAAAGCATTCAACTTCTGCTGCAGCCAAATAAATACTAACATAGAAGCAATCATAGTAACATGTCTCTTCTGCTGCTCAGCATTGCACCCGCTGGGATCCTGGAGAAATGGTATGGAATGTATGTGCTAACAGCAATTGTGGCATCCATATGAGGTGCTTCCCTAGGCTACAGCTGACATTTGCTGTTCACAACAAGCACTCAGACAATTACATTGCCAGATGTGTAAACTGGACTCCATTGTAAAGGAAAGGGAGGAAACAAATGACAGCTCAGTATGACAAATGCTGCCACGTTGTTGTCCCAGAAGAATTTATCCTAAAGTACACTTTCAGTCTTGGACATTCGCTACAGAAAGCTCTAAGTACTTTGCTCTTTCATCTAATTATGGAGACTTTCCTTCTTTGGAATGACATCTGATTGTAAGCAATGATTGCTGCCAGCATAATTACCCAGCTTTTCCATACCCAAAAACCAGCAAGAGGGATGCACACAGGAGGGGGAAATACATAATGCAGAGGAAGGCATACCACGTCTTTATATGAAGCCATAATCTTAAGGCTTTACAATTCTATTTATTGCACTGTGGAGACACTTCTCTGGCTAGTGTACAATTTGCTCGGTAATCATCAGAAGGGTCTTTAAAATCCATTGTTAACAGTTGCTCCATTGTACATGTTACATTGCATTGTGACAATTACATCTTTAGAGTCCTATTCCAGACATTAAAATGGGGCAGCTCTGGTAGCTCTTAGAGTAATAATTTCTTGCTATTATGAAGGACAGCTTACCGACTGGTGCATATATAGATTATCTTATCTATACAATATCTATCTATCTATCTATCTATCTATCTATCTCAGTATATACAATACACACACATAAACATATGTAAGATTGATTTAGGTTTACATTTAGATATATATTATATAACTAAATATATAACTAAATAAATATTTGGCGATTTCCAATTGTTAAGATACCACAATTGTGCAATACTGTATACAATTGTGCAATAATCGTGGGGCAAGGACATTCATCTTGAACTACACAGAAAGAAAAATCAAACCAAATCAGGCACATGCTGCCATCCATTTGCAATATAGCATAAAGATTCACAAATAAGGTGTGGCCTTGTGTTCCATCTGCATAATTTATTTATTGTTGTGGTGTTTTGCAAGACATTTCTTCTATAAATATTGATAATATATTTAAGCTCAATGTACCAACCTCCTAAGCAGCTCATTACATAGCCTAAGTAACTGTATTTACAAGTATATATTAAGCTGCTTCATTCTTTCTCCTTAAATGTTTGTGTTTACATTTCTTGTACCTCTCAGAATCATAGAATCATAGGGTTGAAAGAGACCTCATGGGCCATCCAGTCCAACCCCCTGCCAAAAATCAGGAAAATCGCATTCAAAGCACCCCTGACAGATGGCCATCCAGCCTCTGCGTAAAAGCCTCCAGAGATGGCCTCCATAACACTCCGGGGCAGAGAGTTCCAGAGTGTTGGAACAAAATCAACTTTGTCAAATAGGCCATTACTACAGTTTTCTGATGAGTTTGCCCTGGGCTTACAATTGGGTTTTGTTGCTGAATGTGTGCTAAAGACAACAAACTGATTTTAGATGAGATTAATTTGTTACCGATCAACTTACCCACAGGGAGATCTAACTTTGGTCAATCTGGTATAAAAACGGAGCCAGCTGCACCAGTACCACAGATGGACTTGGAGACAAAAGTGTATTATACAGAAAAAGCCCCAAACAGCTTCTTACAACAAGGATAAAGTCCCTGATTTACGGGTATTCAACTGACAGTGGTACCAGTGTAACTAAGTTACGGACTCATTCACACCATCTGTTACCTGTCATTTCATCTCTGAAGTTTGTTCTTGGCTAACGTGTAGCCAGACAGTTTGGAGGACAGATGCCTACCTTTATTTGTGCCAGATGTGCTGGCAGTTTGGTGCTATATTTTCTTCTCCATCTGACAACTATAGACAAGTGACAACACGCTCGGTTGGCAGGTGCACCAGCCACAGTCATTTCTGTTGTCAGGCCTGCCAGTTTCTCTCTGACTATCTTAAAAAGGGTACAAACGTCGACAAACAGGGCATTATAAAAGCCTGTCATCTTATGCAGACATTGTTGTTAATCATTACTACTTGTCTTAGAGGTAGAGTGTAGTCCCAAAACTTCAACTCTTCAGGAGTTATATCATCAGGAACAGGGGGAACATGACTGTTTCAGGTCAGCTTCCCACAGCAGCTTCCTTTAGCACATCTTATTTAACAAAACATTCCTTGAACCTTGTCTCTGCTTTATCCAAGAAAAGCTTCATTCCATTCAATCAAAGTGTTCCTCAAGACAACCACATTCATTTTTCTGTAACTGAAAAGGTCTAAGCAGTCACCAGTCAAAGAGTTTCCAACTACAGCTCTTAACCCTTGAGATAAAGAATACGTTGTTTTCTCTTTTGATTATTAAAATCTAGTGTGACATTCATCTGATCTGTGCCCCAGAAGCACTTCTGTCTACACAAGGGAAGCTATGGAGATGTGATGTACAGGCAGTACTAAGAGACGATCAGATGTTATCCCAAGAGGCCATCGTATAGTGATCCCTCACTTATCGCGGGTGTTCTGTTCCAGGACTACTCGCGAAAAGTGAAAATCCGTGAAGTAGGGATGCTCCACCCACTCGAGTGGGCAGAGTGTCCCTACTTCACAGCAGCCTCCTCCTCAGTGCCTCCGCTGCTCCCCACCTCGGAGGTCCATTTCTTGCCTGGCTGGGTGCCCAAGCCTGGCACCCAGCCTGGCGAGGAAGAAGAGGGGACCAGCGGAGGCATTGAGGAGGAGGACGATGCCACCGAGGCCCTCTTCGGCAGTGGCCTTCTCCTCCTTGCTCCCTCCACTGCTCCCTGCCTTCAATGCCCCTTGGGTGCCCAGCCTGGCAAGGAAGGAACGGGGAGCAGCTATACAGCAATAAGCGAACTGCGTAGTAGCGAGATAACACTATATTTCCATAGCTCTTCTTGTGTAGACAGATGTGCTTCTGGGGCACAGATGAGAGAAATTTGGGAGAGACTACTTGGCTAAAATACATTAATAATAATAATAATAATAATAATAATAATAATAATAATAAACAGAAAGGCATCATACAAGAGGAAAATTTGAGTGGAACCCCAAGAGGAGCAACGTATTTCTCCAAAGGTCACTCTCCACTGGATGAGATGAAGATACACCAGCAGTGGTTCATGGTTATGCACCATCTTATTTGCATTGCCAACAGGAGAGCACACAGAGGAACTGTTAGCTGCTTCTGTTGCAGGAGGGAAGGGAGCTTCTTGCAAAACACTGTATTTACTGTTGAAAGCCTCTCTGCTCTCAAATCATTCGATAGGATTAGAAACTGCTTGTACTCTCCAAAGACTATGGGATTATTAAATGCTGAAACTGTTCGCATTGCCATACATGGCACAAATAAAAGAGAAGGCCCAGCTCTTAGCAGCTTACCAATTAAACAGGCAGGCAACACAATGCTCTGGGAGCCCAAGAGGATGTTGCTAACTTAGTCTGGCTTTTATTGACAAATGCTTGCACTTGTGGGCCTCATAAAGAGAGGTTTGTGTAAAGAGCAACCAGACATCTGGGGAACCGGAAGGGGGCTGCATGCCAGAAAATATATGAAAAAGAAAGGAACAGGAGGTGAATTGTGAGGCCAGCTCCACTGACAATGCTACCCATCAGCAGCAGGGAAAGAGCCACGGAAAAGATGGGGCTTCAGTTTAAAAGTTCAATTGCAAGATGTAGTCACAAGGGTTGCTCATATTCCTGGTGAATGCTCACCTTCTGGTCACCACATTCATTGCACCCAGCACAAAATAAGAATCTTGCCCTTCCTCTACAGTACTGGTAAGCACTAGCAGTATATGTGTGTGTGTATTGGGGGGGGGGGGGAGGGGGCTTCCTGAATCAGGTGTAAAGCAGGAGAGTTATGAATTTAGAACCCACTTTGTAAAAGAGTAATCACACTAATTTTCAACTAGTATGAGGGAGGTTGACACTTACCATCTACAGGTCACAAAGCTACTTTCACATGCAGATGAACATTTTTCTATGTGTATGGCCCCTAGATGATTTCCATATCATGGATCTATGGATGTCTATCTGCACTGCACATACTTTAGAGATCTGTACATACTTTAGAGATCAAGCACCCCAGATTCTAATGTCCATGACCTTCATATGGATGATGGGAGTTGTAGATCAGAGTCTATAGGCCATATGATCACCTTTACTGTAATGGAAAGGTGAGATATGTATTATTTTAACATGTTGTTATATTGCTCCCATCTCTGCATATGGTGAAGTGAGCCTTAACATGATTGAGGAGGAAGTGCACACAAGGCTGCTAATTGCTTTGGTGACTCTAGCATACCACCCACTTTAAAAAAACAAAAACATATTGGGTTATTTTTACTGCATAATTTATTTTGAAGAGGAAACAAAAATGCAAATTATTTTTAAAAGAGCAATATATCACGCGCACACACAAACAGAATGAAAAATGAATAAGTATAATTAAATAAATTATCACACACAGAACACCAGTAATTGAATCCGGGGAAAGTGGGATACTATCAAAAGCAAAGAGGTAAGAGACAAGGGGAATCTTGAATTTTTAGTTAGGGTGAGACCTCTACACTTAACAATGTTGTTCATTAAACTCAGACTGTTTGGCAAGGTTGTATTCATTTGGCAAAAACCCAGTAAAATATATAAAAAGCAATTAGGCAGCATGGTTTTGCTTTTTTCACCCTGATGCAGAAAGATTTCTACCAAATCATACCAGTTTGGAACATTTGTATATATTCACTGGCTTCCAGATTTTATCTTTCCATACTTAGTGGGCAAATGATATCATATTAGATTTCTGGCTATACCATGTTTGCTCACAGGTAGAAAAGATTAATCAAATCCTTACATAAAAACCTGCAATTTCCTTGCTTAAGAGAGTGCTATAATAAACATACCTCTAGGACTGATACTGGGGGAGTCCAGCTTTCAGATGTGGAAAGCAAGAGCAAATCAGTACAGAAATAGGCATGTCCCCAAAGGCAACTTGGAAAAAAAATGTCTCACACTTTAAATAAGCAAATATATTTTCCCACCTTTGACTGTAATCACCAAGCTTGCCTCTCTGATTATTAAATATTTTATGGAAAGATATTACAGTAAGAATGAGAAAATACATGCATATCATTGCACTAGCCCTTGGGCAAAACACGATGTCACAGCACCTTGCCCGCAATAGGCACCTACCTGCCTTCAATTCATAGAGACAGCAGCAAAGTAAGCGCTCCAAGCCTCATTTTGGAGACTATCCCTCAGAGCAGGAGTGCCTAGGGCGAATCAAACAAAGACACCAGACAACAGCGTCCACAACAGGGTCCCGTTCTTAATAATGTGTACTAACAGGGCTAAGAGTAATGTGTGTCCGATTCAACCATCCTAAGCGTCAAGGGAATTATTCTACTGACTTTAGGAGCATTGTGATTCAGCTATGCTTCATCCTCAGCACATATTTCTTTTTATACAATGCTATTCAGAGAAATCCTGTCTCGCAAGAAGGCCCTGCTGTGTTGTTAATAGAACTGCCCAGTATGTATAATTTACACATTCCTGTCAGAATGACCTTTGACGTATTATACAAATTAAGAAGGATTCAACTCTCAGAGTACCATAAACTGGTGCCTGATAAAGAGTGTGAGTAATATGTAAACTTGCAACAACAACAAAGAAATTGGATCAGCTTAATCTGACATTGTCATTGCTGCTGATTTTCATTCTATTTACCTAAGGAAGGAAGAACTGTGTATCCCATAGATAGTTTTCCCTTGGGACATTACTTTTAATGCTTCACTTCCAATGAATGCTTTAAAAATAGTCTTGTGGTCAAGGTATGACTCTCTATTAGGGCACATCCATGCAAGAGGGTAAATTTATACAGCATGTTTCATAGGGATGCAACTTTTAATCAGTAGACTAATTAAATCTTTAGTCGGTAAATCACTGGGTACTCTGTTTATCTGGCAAGGAAAAATATTAATTGCTGAAGCTCATATTAAGGACCCGTCTGTGTTAATTCTGGTAACAACTAACTAAAAGGTAGAAAAACTCTTTCTATATTTATTTATTTATTTATTTCGGGTATTTATATCTAGTTCTTCTCACCTCTGAAGAGAGACTCAGGATGGCTAACAGAAGGCAGCCATTAGATGCCCGACAAAATACATTAAAAACATAGTTACAATTCACACAATTAAAACAATTATAATAAATAAATTAAAAACAGTATGCCGGTTCAAAACATTATCAAAATCAGTCCTTTGCAGTCCACTAAAACATTATCTTCCTGGTTGATCCAACTATTGCACAAACACTTGATCCTAAAGCCAGGGTTTAAGGTTTTTTCCAAAAGGTCAGGAGGGAGGGGGTGGATCTAATGTCATTGGGGAGGGCATTCCATAGCTGAGGGGCCACCACAGAGAAGGCCCTGTCTCTCATTCCCACCAGTCATGACTGCAAAGGAGGTGGGATCAAGAGCAGGGCCTCCTCAGATGATCTTAATGTCCTTGGTGGTTCATAGAGGGAGATACGTTCGGACAGGTAAACTGGGCCAGAACCATTTAGGGCTTTATAAGCTAAAGCCAGCACTTTGAATTGTGCTTTGAAGTTAATAGGCAGCTTCAGTTCTGGTTCAGTTTTTCAAAAATGACAGTATATTAAAGTTTAGGAAACATGAACATTTATTTAACTGGTTATGATTACTGAACATTCTTTAAAAGAGAGTCCATTTAGAGAAATGAAATTGACATGGTTCCATTGCATACAATTTAGAACAATGGTTCAAAGATTGGGTAAAACATAATAAAAATGGAAGTAAGCTTAATCAGTTCAAACAAATAATACAAAATGGAAGGGATATAAAGAAACATAATAACTAGGAATAACTAGTAAAGTATATAAGATAATAATTGAAATAAACAAAGGAAAAATAAATAATAACACACTAAAGGAGATCTGGGAAGAAGATGTAGGGGTGAAAATAAATGAAACAGAGTGGTTACAATTATGGAGACAAAGACATTTAAAAAAATTATCAATATGGGTTAAAGAAAATTACTATAAGTTAACATGGAAATGGTATCCAACACCAATAAGAACAGCAAATATAAATAAAAACTATTCAAAAAATTGCTGGAGAGGAGTCCAAGAATCGGAAACATATACACATATGTGGTACCAATGTAAATATGGCAATGTAAATATTTTTTTTGGGGGGGGGGAAATATTTAGAGAAATTGAGGATATAATGAACACTAAAATAGAAAGAAGTCTTAGCATAGCTTTATTATCATTATATGATAATAAACAGCAGAAAAAAAAGAGTATAAAGATGCGACAACAAACTTATTAACAATAGCAAGGCTGCTTGTAGTAAAGAATTGGAAAAAGAGAAATAAATATACAAATAGAGGAGTGGTATAAGGAAGTATAGAAATTGGCAATAAATAATAAGTTGAGATGTAAATTAAAAGTTAAAAGAGGGCTATGGAAACAAAGTTATTTTGATGATGCATGGAGGAAATTTATTGAAAAAGGATTTTAAAAAGTTCTTTTTTGATGTTGACTGGTTGGCTACCTGGTGAGATCTCTTTTTCATGCCCAGATTTGGAGCGAGTAGATTGAGATGTCTTCGATCTCTGTGTTGGGTAATGCACAGTATTCCTTATTACTGAAAGAGTGGCAGCCAACATGCCAAAAGGTAGTGGTATCGAAGAGGTAGCTGATATTGAGAGAACCATCATGCCCAAAGGTGCTGTCAGTGCTGAGGTCCTAGTCAGACTCAAAACTGCCATCAGTATAGAAACTGACATCAGTACTAAAATGATCTGGACAGTATATATCCCGTCTTTGATTTTTGATGGGCAGTTGATTTCCGGGATTTTAATTTCACTGTAGGGGATGACAAAAGAGGCTTGTTCAAAGCAACTTGCTGTGACCTTTTCCCAGTTACAAAGCTTAAGCCATGAAGTCATAGTCTTCAAGGATTGGAAGGCTAAGCCTCTAAAGTCAGAGTATATGTCAATGCTCCTCTTCAAGAAGAAAAATGGGACACTCAAATGCCCATCAGACAAACAAAGGGCAAAGTTTAAAGAGATGTTGAGGTCATCAGAGGAAAGAAAGAGAAGGGGGAAAGCACAAAAGAGAAGAGATTTTTAAAATAAAAAAAACCCTACTCAGAATTAGTAGGAAAAAGAAAGAACAAGAAAAAAGAACAAAAAGGGAAGAAGACGAATTGGGAAAGGAGGAAGCCAGTCAATCACACAAGAACATTCCAAAAGAAGTCACTGTCAGAGAAATTGAGGGGACCAGAACATGTGCTGTACAGGGACAGGGGGAGTGTCCTACAAAGCTACTTGGCTGTGTAACCTTCCGATTGAGTCCCTGCACAGGTGCAAAAATGCACAAGACCACGAAGAAGAATAGACTTTACTTATTTTCCTTTCTGGCTGTAAGACTGTGCAAGAAACATTATTTTGGGCTGCAACTTGAAAAGAGAAAGAAGGTGCAATTAGAAGACTAATCAGGATTGTCATGCTAGCTCTATCCAGCAATTAGGAAATGAAACGTTAATTATCACCCCTCTTTCCCCCTCGCCATTTTAGCCCAGCTGTTCATATATTGATAACAGTAGATACAAGCACAAAGAGGAGGGCTGGGCTAGTTGGTATTCACACCATATCAAAGAAGCACATTTACATTCTTTGCCACAAGAATCTATTTACCTTGATTGATGACTGAACTTCAATAAGTCTTTTAATATTTTGGTCATTAGCAAAGGGGCTGGCACCATGTCACTAGAGTACTATTGCATTTCATATCAAGCCCTTTATTAGCTGTGCGCCATAATATGTTTGAACTTTTAATTGAGGCCTTTTAAATAATGATGATCAACATATTTCAATGATGATTTATGGAAATCAGGGCCACCCACTAAAGGGTTTTACACTTCACACTTAGCTATCCTTAACGAAGGAGAAACCCTAATATTCAGGATGCCAAACACTCAGTACTCTGAACCTCATCCTAACTGCTCTTCTTTTTTCAGAGTGACTTTTAGACAATGTTTACAGCTATGGCTTACTGATCAGTACAAACACCAAATCAGCTATTACATTTAGAGTTACCAGTAAAATTCAATTTCACATGGAATTGTACAACACACACAGATACAAAGCAGCAAATTGTAAATATTGCTTTCTTAAAATAGAGAAAATATACCAGGAGCCCTGAAGATTGAATATATGAGAAGTGGACTTTAAAGCTAAGGTTCTTAAATCAAAAACTAATTAAGGTATGAGAAGCTGTCAGGATCCTATCCTATCTCTGATTAACAGGACACTCTACCTATCTATGCCACAACTGGGCTGTTCTTGAACAGGTTTCCCATTAATAAAGAGAATGCCACAACCTTTGAGAAATTCCTTTCTACATTGACTTTTTCTAAGAAGAAGACACCACTTTTCCTTCCATGTTTTCTACGTTTTCTTTAGTATGTATCTCTGAAACCCCCATTTCACACCTAATTTTTTTTATATACAACCGTGCAGTCAATTAAAATTAACCTGATTTCTGTTCATACAACCACATCATCATCCGGAACATATAGGAATTTGCCAAAATAACTACCTTACATTTCAGTTATGACATTTAGTCTCACCAATAACTTTCTGTGGTATTGGAATTGTATGTTCATCTGAGGCAAGAGGTATGCTGATAGAATCAGTGCTTTTGGTGGAGTCCCCCATGTCATGCAGGCTTTGCTGAAGATCAAGACTAAACAAGTCAAACAGCTACTGGGTGGCAGCAATAACATGGGTAATTATGTAGAGGGAGGGCAAGTAAACCTCCTTTTGAATATCTTTTACCACAAAAAATATGATGAAACAATCCAAAATTAAACAAGAGATAGTGCCAGAAGGTAAGATTCCCAGCATGGACAGCTATAAGTCAAAATCAACTTGAAGACAGTTAGTAACAATGACATTTAGTCATAGGCTATATTTTAGAGTGGTGGTTCTCTACCTGTGGGTCCTACAATTGTTTTGGCCTACAATTCCCAGAAATCCTAGACAGTTTACCAAGTGTTAGGATTTCTGGGAGTCAAAAGCAAAAACATCTGGGGACCCACAGGTTGAGAACCATTGTTTTAGAGGAGGAACTGCCAAACCACTTCTTAGAGTTCCTTGTCTAAGAAAACCCTATCAAATTCATGGGGTCACCATAAGTCAATGCATAACTTGGGGTGTGTTGCTCTATCAGCAAGGCAAACATCTCAGAAATGTCTTTGAAGTCATGTTAGTTTTATAAACACTTTCCTATATATTCTTTTTATGACTTGACCAGAAATAATTTGCTGGAAGTAGCAGAAAGGGAATCCCAGGTTAGAAGGACATTCACTCAAAATCCATCACACAAAATTCAATTATTGAGCCAAATAAATGCAAAAGAACAATGTAAATTCTAGCTTGCTAAAGGTACATCTGGTGGACTAAAATAAGAACTGCAGAGAGACCTTCAGGAAGCTAGTGAAATCCTGGCTATGGAACGAAGCATTCCCAGAATAATGGCTGAGACCGGCAATAGACTAAAGTTTTGACCCAATATGCGGACTGAGTTGGACATGATTTTATCTTGGCAAACTGACTTATATGTATTTTATTCTTTATGCGTTTTAATCTAGTGTTGCTGTATGATGTTTTAGACTGTATTGTTAGCATTGAATCCTTGCTGTTAGCCGGTCTGAGTCCCTGCACGGAGGTAGAGAAGATTGGGATACAAAAGTTTTAAATAAATAAATAAATAAATAAATTTAAATATGAATTCAAAACATAGCCTTGTTCTACTTTTGAGAACAGCTGAAAAAGATCTTCACACATTTTTATGCCTAAACATAGTATGAAATATGAACAACTGTATCAATAAAACAAAACAAAAAAGCACTATATGGATATTTCTTCTGGAAAATCTTCGTATCTCCCCTTTGCCCTCCTTATCAAAATTCTTAGCAGAGTATCTGGTCCAATTGTCAGCAGACTCAAAAATCACAGAAAATGGCCAGAATACAGATTCTTTTAGTAAATAAAAATCAGAGTAGGCAGGTGACCTATAACAAAGCCAGATTATTTTAGTGCTCACCTTATCACCAAGCAACTAGTAATGGTATGGGTGCGCCAGTTTGCCTTTTTCTTTATCACAAATGCCAATTTGTCCAATTTAATTATAAAAATCTACATTCTAAGCAGACACCCAAACTCTGCCTAGATGCACGGAATAACTGTGAATGAAACATGAAGCAAATTCTAAACTCCCAAGACTGAAGGTGTGACAATACGGTGGATTGCCTGCAAACAGATATTTCTCTTCACTCTTTCTAAACAGACATTTTACAACTCCATTTCTTCACGTAAAGAAAGCATAATTTACACCTACCATATCTCAACCTGAGACAGTCTACATAAGAGAAAATTGCCTCAAATGCAGTTCTAAGGCTATACATAAATAAACAATTAGAGGAAAGAAATGAACTGATTTAAATCAATCAATCAAAGAAATTCAATAGTCCACTAGGGTTAACTCTGTACTCTTTAGTTATTCTCTACTTGTTTGTACAGTATTAAGCTTGGGATGACTTATGCAAAATGAAGGACCTGATGGGAATTGCATTGCCCAGACCATGTTTACACTCAGGGAACAAATAATGTTTTCAATTGTATTTAACAGTAAGAATCAGGCGAAGACAAGTTAATAACATTTCAATATTGTGTTCAGAAAGAAGTAATTAATGAAATGGCAAGAGCAGTGAATTTCTAAAACTAAGGAGATAGTGGGAACCTGCACTCTATTTCTCCTGCACCAGTTGCCTATTGAGTGGTTGGGAAGAATTAAAATTGTGCTGTCAAATACTACATTTTGCATGATTATAGTGCTTTAAAATTGATCAGGAAGAAAATACATTCTAATATGTGTGTCAGAGATGGGAAAGATTCTGCAAAAAATCTTAGATAGTAAACCACTGGAAATCTTTAGTCTCGTTTGAAAGAACAGCTTTCCAATATGCTATTCTGTTCCAAAGTATTCTCTGATGAAGTCATCCCTTGTTGTATGCAGAAATGCCCTCCCATTTTGGGGGGAAATGGGCTTTCCTTTATTCCCCCACCTCCCCGAATTCATCTTTTCTCACTCGCCTTATCTCATAACTCATGGTATTTACAAAAGATTTATCATTCTTATTTATATATCAGCAATTTTTCTATTGCCATTCTGGTCAGTTTTCTCATTTTTGTCTTCACTGCCTGAAGAGAATAGTCGATCCATGTCCCTTTCTGTATGAACAGACTGTTCTCCTGTTTCCACTAAGCCATCTTTGCTCCCCATTGAACAAGGGCCTGGTTCCCTTCTTATCCAAACCTGCAAGCAGTCTTTCAAGTGTGTTATTTATCTTTGATACTCTGATGAGAAAGAGAAGGTACAAAAGAACTCTTACAGTGGCATCTTTTGTTTTCCCATCTTCACATATTAACAGAATATTCAATGAACTCATTTAACATTTCCCAGTGATCTATAAATAATCCTTTGTCTTTTAAAAGAAGAGCTAAGGGAAGAAAAGTGACTACATAAAAATTGCATATTTTTCTTCACCGTCTCTATTCCCTGTGTGCAGCCAGCCACATCTATGTACTTTATTAAAACAATTACAGCTCACATCCTTGCTTACTCATTTGCTTTACAGAGTGGATATTGCATGGGGAGGGGTGCATGAGAATCTTCTCTAGTCTAATTTGTGCATATTTAGCAGAACATGTTGCATATTCTCAGTTTTGTTATTGTGTGCCCTCAGGTAGTTTCCTTTTCATGGCGCCCCTAAGGTGAATCTATCATGGAGTTGTTCAGAGGGAAGTTTTGCCTTTGCTATCTTCTGAGGCTTTGAGAGTGTGGTTTGCTTAAGGTCATCTAGTAGGTTACCAAGGCTGAGCAGGGATTTGAACCCTCGTCTCCAGAGTCATCGTTCAGTGCTCAAACCACTACACAGCACTGCCTGTCAATTATGAAATTTAAAAAACTGCAAACAAAAAACTGCATATCAAGAATTTTCTCTGACATTATGCTAAAAAGTATTATAAATCAACCAAACCTTCTTTGCTTGAAGCTATTCCCAAGTGAAAGAAGCATCTTCCTCAAAGCCAGTTTTTGTTTTTGTCCTCCAAGGAGCTAGACCAGGCATGGACAAACTTTGGCCCTCCAAGTGTTTTGGACGTCAACTCCCACAATTACTAACAGTCCAAAATACATGGAGGGCCAAAGTTTGCCCATGCCTGAGCTAGATGCTTGTTGGCATCCCCTGAAGATGCTGGTCACATAGTAGCCAAGATAAAATAAGCTCGCTTCATGGACAAACTGCTTTTTCCCCATTGTACTTGTTTCTATTTTGTTGCCTTTATTGTTCTGTAATATTGTTAATTTTATAGTCTTTTTTATAAGTCATTCTGAGCACTACAGGTATTATGTGATCTTCCAGATGTTGTTCCACTGCAAACTGCAACATCAAGTCAGTAGAGTAAATGGTGCAGCATGATGGGAAATATAGGCTAACATCAAGAGAGCCCAAGATTTTGATTGTTGTTGCTGCAAATAGACCAATCAAGTTATAATAATAATAATAATAATAATAATAATAATAATAAATTTCTAGACCACCCTCTCTATCCACTAGGCAAGTTATGAAATTACCTTTTGTGCATTTCCCTCCATCATATCTATATTATAGGTTTACAGCTCATGGACTAATTCATCATCATCATCATCATCATCATCATCATCATCATCATATTTAATTACTTATTAATCGCCCTCCATCCGAGAATGCTCTTACACATTCTGAGTATGTACTTACACATCTAAATATAAAAGGTATGTAACAGATGTTTCCTCTGACTCAATCTTTACTTAAACTTTAGGGATCCTGCTCAGAATGGCTAGAAGACCATGATGTCCCTCCTTTTGTAGTTGTTGTTTCTTTGGGGATCCTTTAGCCAAGGTGTTACTTCTTCTCTTACTAAATAGACTTGTACATGTCACATATCTGGACAAAATAACAGATTTCTGTAAATGATGTAATGCTTTTGAAGGCACGACTGTAGTTTAACATACTCTAAATAAATACTTGTTTTTATCCAAATAACTTCAAAGATTTATATCGCTGGAGCTTTAAAAAAAACAGAGTGAGTTCAAAGATAACTGTGGGAAGTATCTGCTCAAGGAAGGAGTGCTAGTACTGAATGTCTCAATATGCATCTTGATTTAAGAAAGATAAAAGTGTTTTTTATGTGTTTTTTTTTTTAGAATGAAGCTATTATCCTTGATTTCTCCAGCTGAAAACTACCACCACTTATTCTCTACCTAGGCTACATCAAAACTTGGCATTTTAAAAGCTTGTTTTGTTTTTTAATCTCAGTGCTGTTTTGAATTTGTTTTAAGATGAATGCTTCTTTTGCTCCCATCATGAGCTTCGAAGCCTGCATTTGGTGCCTCTGTTGCATTTTCACCATCTATAGCACTTATTAGGCCATTATAAGCGGATTCAGGCAGAACAACTGCATTTTTATAGTTCTGCATTTTAGAGCACTTTTAGACTCTTGGCTGCACAGACAGGAGTGTCAGTCGCACTCCACCGAGCTTCTGGCAGCCACTCTGTGGTCTTACATGCTACCGCCAGAAAGCATTGTTGAACACCTTTCTTAATGTGATCACAGAGCCTCTTTTGTCCTTGGTGTGTCCAGGGCTCCTGTTTTCTTGGCTTCAACTTCAACAGATTGGCATTTGCTATATAAACTGCTTTCCAATTCACATGTGTTGAGTCAAGGGAGTAGTTAATAACCATCATTTTCAGCATGACCAGATCAGATTCCTGAATTTGGGAAGGGCGGGGAGTTGCGTGGCATCTTAAAGACTTGCTGTACTGCTGACTGAAATCCATCCAAATTCACAAGGGTGCCTTAATTCTCACCATCTTTATGGTATCACACTGCAAAAAATGAAACTCTGGCCTATGAAAGCTCAATCTTAGCTAATCCTGAATACTCAAGAAGTCCCTGGCTTCTTGTGGCAAACTAGTTGCTTTTTTATTTTGAGAGAGCAGAAGAGACAAGAGGAATGAGATATGTGCCCAATGGCGCTTGATGATGCTTTGAGAACAGACCAAATGCTTGCGTGAGTTTCTGTAGGAATATGGCTAAAGGGTTTTAACAAATTATTTTCTGAATATAAATTCTGATTCTAATAATCTCTAGGCTACTTCGGCATTACTCTGGGAGGACCCCATTACATTAGTGTCACTGAATAAGAAATGGAAGCACATAAAAAGGCCCTTCGAAGACTGTATTTGCTGCTGTAATATGAAATGATGAGGGAAATGATTTTAAAAGAGATCTATTATTACCCATTATGATGCCTAAATAAAAAAAGCAAATGCCACTAGCATTATTATGCAGAAAAGGGAAAAATTAGAGGAGGTCCTATTACTATGAAGATTCCAGCACTAATGCTCACCTGATGGCTGCCTGGACTTGACTGAACCTTTCTCTGAATCTTTTTTGCTTTTGTATCTCTTATTTTCATTCTTACTGTGAGTAGATATGTCTCTGGTGGCAATGGAAGGGCAAGAAAACATAGAAGAGCATATGAAGCTGCTATATGGATCCAGCTCTTTGGTACCTTGCTCAGTGTAACATTCACCGACTAACAGCAACCCTCTTAGAGATCTCTTTTGGCAGGAATCTCTTTTGAACACTACTTGGAGATGTCAGACCAAACAAATATACTACATCAGTTTCCTTTCTCCACACTAAATGTGAATAATAAATTCATTTTCCCCTATAATAGTAGCGTTCTATTGGCCATACAATCTTTTATCTTCCACATTTTTCTTCAAGTCCTTCAGATTTATTTGACAAACAACCTCTTGAACAGCAGGATACTTGTGCCATTGATATCATGGCAGTTATCAATCTATGCTCTGGAGTATTGTTATCGATATGTTCTTGTCCCAGACAACCAAGATTTTTTTTCTGAAGATTTGGAAATAATATACAATTCCAAAACAAACATTAGCTTGCAATCTGAATAAATGCTCAGCCATTCAAAACAGAAGGTTTACAAGATCCTTCAGAAGCAAGCTACTCACACAGATAAAGCTCACGGTGTAGACAAAAATATATTCAAAGACACAATTTGAAAACCTTGTTTCCAAGGTAGGCAAAGAGACCAGAATTCAGGAAATAATGGCTGAAATTATTATGTTCTACATTTAAGTATACTTAAATAAGTAGCAGAGGCACTAAGAAACCACGTTAATGATTTACAAAGATGAGTAACTGCACACCATCAAGAGTGCATCGACACTCCCTAACAAGTGTCCCAATTCACAATGGAATTGATATTAACTGGTTCCATTGTGCACTCCTCAGATTTCCTATGAAGCAGGTGAGGTGGTACTCTGTTGTGATATAAGTTTTTCTCAGGAGAAGGCGATGATTTAGAGTGTTATAACCTTCACTGACTAACAGCTGACAGGCCTATGAAGACAGCTACTGGACAAAGGACATTTAGTAGAATGCCAAGTTTTTTAAAATTTGTGTTTTTTAAATACATTACAACTGTACCCTCGGTTCGCTTCTGATATGATATATAAAATATTGTGTACTGATCACTGTTTCAGCTCCATAATGTACTGTATAAGAGAAGGCCCTTACTGGATAAGGATGAGGAGCTGCCCAATTCCCATTCCTATTCCTGTAGGTGAAGTCCACTTTCAAAGATGTAAGTTTCCAAAAAAGGTTATTGCCTTTATTTTTACATTTTTATTAATTACTCACATATATATCTATCCTGTCTTTCCTTTAAGGCAGTGGTTCTCAACCTGGGGGTCAGAACCCCTGGAGGGGTCGCGAGAGGGTGTCAGAGGGGTCGCCAAAGACCATCACAGACAGTATTTTCTGTTGGTCATGGGAGTTCTGTGTGGGAAGTTTGGCCTAATTCTATTACTGGTGGGCTTCAGAATACTCCTTGATTGAAGATGAACTATAAATCCCAGCAACTACAACTTCCAAATGTCAAGGTTTATTTTCCCTGAACTTCACCAGTGTTCACATTTGGGCATATTTAATATTCATGCCAAGTTTGATCCAGATCCACAGTGCTCTTTGAATGTAGGTGAACTATAAATCCCAGCAATTACAACTCCCAAATGACAAAATCAATCCTCCCATCCCAACCCCACCAGTATTCAAATTTGGGCATGTTGGGTATTTGTCCCAAATTTGGCCCAGTCAATGAGAATACGTCCTGCATATCAGATACGATTCAGAATAGTAGCAAAATTACAATTATGAAGTAGCAATGAAAATAATGTAATGGCTGGGGGTCACCACAGCATGAGGGACTGTATGAAGGGGTCGCGGCATTAGGAACGTTGAGAACCACTGCTTTAAGAGATCCAATATTCTTATCCCCAGTTTTACATTCACAGTAGCTGTGACAGACTTGGTACATAGGTAGGCTTAGAGATAATGAGTCGTTAACTTAACCAGGTTCATGCTCAGTAAGAATTTCACCTAGATCTCCCCAGTCTTACATCAATACTGTAACCTAACCACCATACCACGACTCAATACGTCAACCATGCTGTGCAAATATCTTAGGTCAATGTGAAGAAGCAATAAACCCACCGTGCTACAATGCAGGAACAGGGAGCATGAGGATACGTATATCAGTGTGACTCCTTCAAATGTAAAGGAAGAACAAAAATAGCTAGTCTGGAAATGGAGAAAGCAAAAGAGACAAAGAGAACTGAAAGCATAAGACACAGCTGCTGGAAGGAGATAAAGTTATCTACAAAGCAGAGTTGAATTAACATTGCCAAATGGGCTAAAAAGAGTGGGGGGGGGGGCAGGGGGGATTCTACAGCTCTATTAGAGAACAAAAGGTCAGTTATTAAGGAAGGGTGAGCAAAAGTATTGATTTCAAAGATCCTACATTACTGAAATTTGAAAGCGAGAACTATGTGTGTATAAATGTATGAATGAATGCACTTTGCACAGATTCAATTCTAGGAGAAAGAAAATGGGGCAGTTCCCAAATTTTATGGAGAAACACAACTTTCTTTCTTTTTGATTTCCAAATTTGTTAAGTAGATGCATGAAACCCAGACCCAATGATATTGATCTGTGTCAACTGGTTGGAAGGTGTTATTATTTTACTTATTACTTCAAACACCCCCCCCCCCCAATATTTGTTCTTTTGGAGTGTTTGTCCAGTGTCTTTCAGAGTGAAGGCTCGGTGTGAATAATTATCTCTACTTCTCTGTAATCTCCCTATCCTCCCTCAATAATCCTTTCACACCTTTCTTGTCTAAAAGACTTATTTAAATGAGAAAGAAATTTCCAACAAAAGATTCAGTATGCATCTGTAATTAGCACATGCAAGTCTCAACGAAGCAAACAGGAAAACAGATGTTTGACACCTGAGGCACAGTAAAATGGCCTGAGCTTCTCAATTAAATCCACAATAAGCCTCGAGCCACTTATTATGAATTATACAATAAGTGGATACAATACTAAATCAAATTCTACAATGGATTTTTGAATCAGCAGTACAATTAATGGAAGATGTTAAACTGCAATGAAAATTAACCCTCCAATTTCTTCCTTAGTCTCTATGCATGAAAGGACAATGTTTAGATCTCCTTAACCCAAGGGGATGAAGAGACATAACTCTCTTTCCCCATTCCTTTCCCTGAACTATCACAAAACCTTACATAACTGGAAAAAAATCTTGCCTTGCAACTCAGTGCTTCAACATATCCCTCCTACAATTGCAAGATCACTATATCCATTCAATGAGCATGGCCTGGCCATGATCTGTTGTTCAGGCTTTTCACTAATCAGGGCTCCAAATGTAACAGGAGGTAGCTCAGCAGGAATGGCAATGCGTCAAAATGAGAAAGGAGAACCCAATCAGCACACTCCGAGATGGGGGTCACAAATTCCAAAGAAAATAACAGGTAACCTATTACTTGTGCTAGAATCTCATTTCAGCAAATTCCAGAACATTTTTGAAGTAATCTGACCATAATCGACAATCAAATCAAAGAGCTAGTTGAAAATGACACCAAGATAGCAAACAGATCATCTTCCTCCAAATAGAAAGAAGAAAGAAGAGAGCAGACAATCCTCTGTGGAATCTCAGGTCACTCTGTCTGAGAAATAACTCAGTCTAAAGAATCAAGCGCATCTCAACAACCCTAGGCCATTATCCTTTCAGATGGATTGAGAACAAGCTCTTGTCCTCTTCCTTTCAAACACTGTATACCCAAAGTCCAAGAATTCAAATCTGTAAATGAGTCAGGCAAGCAAAATGGGCAGGTAGAACTCAAAAGCTAGGCTTAGCAGGAACACTGTGAGATACTAAGCCATCACAGGGCAATAATTGCAAAACAACAATACATCTCAATTTTCAGAAGAGTTGCTGTAGTAAACACTGACAAAGAATCTCATAGCATCTTAAAAGGTTTACCAGTTGCATTATGACAGAAACCTTCATGGACTAGTTACATTTCATCATATTTATGAAATATTAAGCGCGCGCGCACACACACATGTTTGTAGGGAATATGGACAGAAATGAAAGCAGCGAGCTCTGAAAAAGCTTAAATGCAAGAAATATAGATTGACAATTACGTTGAGGTTTAAATAATTACAATGACCATTCAAGAAACAAATGTCGACAATAACACAGACATCCTGGCTTTGGTAAGCTAATTACAGAGCTTAAATAGTTAGCAGATGAAGCATGGGAAAAACAAAGTATGGAAATAATTGACTGCTAATCTTATGGCATTGTTCTATAACTATCTGGCGGAAATGTTCATATTTGACTGAAATACACATATCGCTTCTGAGAGATAATTACATTATCCCCAACAGATACAATTTCAATTCCATGTGACGTGACAAATACTTACAAATTCAAGGGCTATATGAACAAACAACAGCTATGGAGTCTATTATATGATTTGGTTTTTTTAAAGGTTATGGGTGTTTGGAATTGAGGATACTGTGTAGGTAAAGGCTCTGGCTTCTCTTGTGAAACATTGGGAAGAAAGAAAGCCACCTCCCATGTTTGCAGTGTAACGTTTCTTCTATCTATTCTTCAGAGTTTACATACAGGGGCTACATACATGGACGGGCGGTGGCGTGATGGGTTAAACCCTTGTGCTGCTGAAGTGCTGACCTGAAGGTTGGCAGTTCGATCCACGAGACGGGGTGAACTCCCTTCTGTCAGCCCCAGTTTCTGCCAACGTAGCAGTTCGAAAACATGTAATGTGAGTAGATAACTAGATACCATCTCAGTGGGAAAAGGTAAAGAGACCCTCCAAGCCAGTGGTTCTCAATCTCTGGGTCCCCAGGTGTTTTGGCTTACAACTCCCAGATAGCCCGGCCAGTTTACCAGCTGTTAGGATTTCTGGGAGTTGAAGACCAAAACATCTGAGGACCCAGAGATTGAGAACCACTGCTCCAAGCAATCTTGCCAGCCACACAACCAGGAGACCACAATGCAGGCTCCTCAGCTTGAAAATGGAGGAAAGCACCTCCCCAGAGCCAAAGATGAGCATCATTTCCAGAAATCGGAAATGAAAGGAGAAGTTTCTGCCTTTGTTTGTGTTTGTGTGCCTCATTGTATATGTGAATGCAAAGGAATTGAACGTATTTACACAATCTGCAGAAAAGTGTGGAGATAATTTATTTCCAACCTGGATGGGATGGCCCACTGAACAGCACTTAGCAAATAAGATGTGTCTCTCTCCTTCCCAGTCTCGATGGCATCTTTAGCGCATGCACACCGACACACACACACACACAATGTTGACATTAACTATAATAGCAGTGTGTTATTCTTAATAGTTAATCATGGTTCTTCAGTGTATCACCATTAATATACAGCTAACATAATAGCTAGGATGAGTGGTCTTACATTAGCAAACACCACAAGCCATACTCGATATTGCCATGTTAATTTCTTCTTCATAAATGGGTCTTCATTTCAGTATATGAAAAAAGAGAAACCAAAAGAAGAAAACGAGAACAAACTCGCATGGAATAAATACTTAAAATGCAACACCAGAGTTCACTCAATTCTTTTCAGCATTGTTACTGGAAAGAGGAAAAAGTGCTCTCATAATTTCATTCATGTTGTATTGATTTCAACAGCGATTTTTAGAAATGAGAGTAATCTGAGTTTGTCTGCAGCAAAAAGAGGAGAACCAAGAAATAAACGTATAGGTTTTTAGGGTAACATTATGTAAAGAACAATCTTTCATAAGGGCTAATTATGGGCAAAATATGGACCTGATTTTCTGATATCAGACATTCATAAACATTTTTGTTAACCCTTCAAGCCAGAACGCATATCTATGTTATAAGGAAGGTGTCAACAGACAAAGGTTGAATGCAATGTGGAGGAGAATAGTAGGATATTAAGCGCACTACAACATATATTGTGAATGCAGTTAGTTGACTTTCTGTTGTATTTACTGTAGTGAAAATTACAATGTTCTGGTTAGGAATACAAATTTGTCCAGCTCTTATAATAAGATCTTGAATGTCATTTTCTTGCAAAGGCCTATGTACAAAAGTAGGTACAGTAAGATATAACCTTTTGATCAACTGTTGAGCATCTTTTCAAAAAGTCTTCTTTTGCTTTCAGTTCAAATACTGGACAGTAATCATAGTTTAGACAGAGTTATGCAATACACTTCCCTAATGCTTGGTGCTAAAGTTTTAGAAAACAGGGCAGTTTGTAAGTTATCAGCCAGCATATTGTCCTCTAATCTGGTTGCTCATTGGAGGAACCTGGAAACATTATTTTTGGAAAACATTACACCCCTACAGTTTGGCCACCCCTACATCTTTGTAATTTGGCTACATGGAAAATAGTTAGTTGAGAGATTTCACCAGGATTTCAGCAACATCCACCTAATTGTCAACAAGGGTGTGGCTTCACTAAATAATAATGGAGAAATATATAGCTGAAGTGCTAGCTCATGGCAAGACAGATGTGGGGACAACATTGAAGAGTGTTTTGTGCCATTGACCAGCAATTATTAACATTCATGTTTTCTAAAAGATTAAACATAAAATTTGGTTTCCGTTACTACTATGAAAAATAAAAATAAAATGATACTTCTCAAAAGAAACTGTGTGCATTATGATAACTAATTTAAATGTGTTTGGCCTTGGAAGTATAATGGTTATTACTTTTTAAATCACCTTTGAAGATGTGTCCCTTTTTACCAAGAAAGAAAGATGAAAAGACCAATGACACCAGAATCCCAGATTACGCACCACATAACAAATTTTGGGGTTAGTCTGGAAAGGCTCAGCAGATTCTCCTGAGATGCAGAGGCTATGCAATGCCCTAGGATACAGCCTTGACAAATGCATTATTCCTCTACATCTCCCAAAGTTTAATTGACTATTACTCCCTATCCCCTGGAAAAGCTGTTGCAGGCTGGACAAAAATTGGTTTCATTCTCAAATCCAAACTCTCTGTAAAAGCCTCAAGTCTACGATTTCTGGTCTTTGGAGACCCTTCTGTTAAAGTGCTGTGAATAATTCCTTTTTGCTTTTCGCCACTGCTTGTTCCAGTACCTTCTCCCTGAAGCACAAAAAATATTTCTTTCTGAATTCTCACAGCACTTTCCTTTGGTTTGCAGCAAACTAGACAACGATAGGCTGGATAATGTTGCATGCTGATTATTCTTTTTTTTGAAAAAGAAGTCTATGTCTTCATTAGAAGGGCAAAACCTCAGGTAATCTATTCACTTCCCACCACGCAAAGGATGAGAAGTAGAGATAGAGAGAACAATAGAATAATTCACAGCCCTTTCAAGAGTAGAGCTCTCCCAGGACAGAATTTGGACTCCGGCTTTTAACAACCAACTACAATTTTAAGAGACAATCACACCTCCATCTTTGACCCTATTTAATTTCTCTAGAAAAGCCAACAGCAAAGTTGGGTCTGGAAAAAAGATAACTTATTCGTCTCACACTGAACAGCAGCTGATATTTTTTCCATTCAGTTCTCTTGGGATATGAATGGAGGAAATCAGCAACCAGGCCTGTGTAGTGGCAGCCGGATTCCTGGATGCAGGTATGGCCCTATTTACACCATCTTTCTTTGGCAAAGAAATTAATTCTCTCTCATTTGGAATACCAGTATGTGCAAGTTTTCACAATACAATTTGACCCCCCCCCCCCCCCCAATTTCCAATTCACATCCTCAAGGCTCGTACCAAAACAGTGGGAGGTTCAAGTTCTATGTCAGTCAGTCTGCTAGAAGCAAATGCTAGCCAACATTCACATGCCGACTTTAAAAGGCTCTAAAATACTACTGGCCTGCAAATTCATAGAATCATGGAGTTGGAAGAGACGACAAGGGCCATTCAGTCCACTCCTCTGCTATGCAGGAATATACAATCAAAGCATCCCTTTACAGATGACCATCAAGCGTCCACTTAGAAACCTCTAGAGGAGACTCTAAGGTAGCGTGTTGCTGAACAGCTCTTACCGAAGTTCTTCCAAATGTTTAGATGGAATCTTTTGTCTTGCAATTTGAATCCAGTGATCCATGTCCTAGTCTCCACACCAGAAAACAAGATTGCCCCTACTTAGTGTGACATCCTTTCAAATATTTCAACATATTCAACATCCTTTGAGCTCTTTAAAAACACATTAGAGGAGAAGTCTCCCATCCAACTGTCTTCCCTGAAAGAGTTTACCAACTTACCTCAGTATGCTACCTGATAACCATTCAACACCACATTCAGAGTGATTATTGGTTAAAGACAGGATATTACAGCTGCAAGAGGTAAAAGCATAAACAGCAATTCTGAACAGTAAATTGCATTATTTATGTGCAATTTTCAGCTCACACTTGAATTCTTGGTCTAAGGCTGCTGTAGCAAAATTGGAACTACTAGTACGTATGTGGGCAGCCTGTGGTCTACCCCAGATGCTGAAGACATTGCCCCACCTTTGCTAAGGCAAATGTGAGTGGATGGTATGTCAGCAGGGGGGAGGAGTGTCTAATGTAGAAGAAATTGGAAATGTAATGAGGACAAACTTCCAGAAAGTGTTTCTTTCATCAAGAGTATAGAGAAGGAGCCAAATGGGAAAGTGCTTTTTATTCTTGTTGTTGTTTGTTGACTCTCACCGTTGCCTCACTTACTACCATGAGGTAGAAGGGGCTGTACTATTATCTGAGCAAAGTAAAAAAAAAATCAAAACAATAACAGCAACAATAACAATGACAATGGTGATGAAGAAAGAAAATCAATACAATGATTATATAGTGATCAGATGAGAGTAAAAAAAAATGAAATTATGGAATGAATGCTAGGATTTTCAAAAGTGGTTTAGCATCCTTTTGGGATATGCCCTACATTTTGTTGTGTGGACTCAACCGGTCACCCAGTACTGAATGTTCCCCACACAAACACCTCATCTCTCTGGAATCAGTTAACCCATCCTTACTCCAGTTGCATAATGAATATGGGTGCAGCTTGTTCTTCAGATTTCTTCTCTACTTCTTGTGAATCAAAGCACAGATGGCTAAACTTAAACATAAACTGCACTTTCTTTTAGCTATCATTAATTTTGAACCTAATCTTGAACATTCCCTTAATCAAGAGTCAATTCAATGATCAGTTGCAGTCACAAATGAACAGTAAAAATGTAGGATCTTTGCCAACATTTGGTCTCTCTCCCATCTGTCTGTGCCTTACATAGATCAAGTTTATGTCTACGCTTAGCAAGCAAAGATTGTTCTAAATAAATGTATTATATATTTTAATTTATATTCAGTGTTTCTTCCCTGAGGCACTGTAATATCTTTGATAAATAGCTTAATAAAGTATTAATTTTAAAATGAGGATGGTTGCCAATCCTCCTGGGTTACTATGTCATTTTTCTCAAGAAACTTATAAGTTTCTTATAACAGGAATGTCTCTGGGAAATCTGCTGCCCTCAGACTTGGATCTGAATCTGCTGTCTTTAGAATGGGATCTTTTGATAATTTCAAGCTATATATTTGAAAGTGAAGGATGAGTTGATTTTACTCTCTTGAACAAGACAAAATATGTCCCTTGGATTATGGGCTCAAAATCCCAGAACCTGTTAATTAAATTGAGGATTTCTATCCTGCTCCTGAATCCTACTATCTTTATCCAGGCCAGTGCTTAATTAGAATGGTTTTTTTTTAACCTTTTCTATCTTTGAAATGTCGGATTTCATCCTACCTCATCCCATTTTCTTTAATATTCTTCTCGATTAAGCATTTCAGATTGTGCCCTGGGATTATTCTTAGCTTGCCACTGTCCCTTCTGGAGTTTAAAAATTATACTGCATATTATAAGAGGATATTTTTAGAAGATCATGAAGTTATAATGCTGACTTTAAATATGTAAATGTAGAACGGGCATTGTTTCAGAACCAGATAGGCATGGCTATCTGCCAGGTTATAAATAATGTACTAATATGGTGGCAGGTCATCAAGATTAAGCACTATACCCGTCTTAATTTAAGAGAAAACAGATGGTGGGTTAATAGAACAACCCCTATAAAAATGCAATCCAGGCATGGTTGGGGTGGTCCTGGCCAATTTATAGTAAGGTATCCTCGGATTTATCTACTCTTGTCCCTAAATGTCACACTGTTTTCTCATACATAACTCATTGTTACTAAGTCAACCATGCTTGTTGTCCTCTTTTATTCTTTGATCACATATAGAATGCTACTGACAAATATATTCACTGCTTTAGTCCAGCCCTACTTAAAAAGTCATGTTCTGGCTACACAAGTGACAGCAAATAAAAAGTTGTCTAACATGAGTAGCAGTATATAATATCTAGATCGATAATGTTGAGCTGGGATTATTTTTATTAATTAGTATTTTAAAAACACTATGAACCTTGAGGGGAGCCCGTAATACTGTAAAGAATAACACAGGCTCCACTGCAACATATTAAGTATGTATTTTACAGGCCATCCTTGCTCTGAGCTATGCAGGTCATGAGGGAACTCCTTCTAAGAATAAGGCAGATATATTTATTTTAGCAAAACAGATCTATTGGCCAATTATTTACATTCTTTGTTAATTTTAATTGTTCTTAACCTTAACATCACATATTCTAGTCAATAACATAATTGCATGCAAGACATAGGATGATTACAAGGAATACATTTAAAACAGGCAGCTTGGAGTAATTTATCCCACAGCTGTGCCAGAATAGACACCAGACTACAACTTGGGCCCCAATTCTATAGGCCATGCACAATTTTCATCTCAAAAGGAATGAATATTATTTTTGAGATATGACTCCAACAATAGTATTAGTTTATATTTCTTCTCCCTGTTAGCACACCGGAGATATTTGCCAAGACAGTGCATGCTCTAAGATTTTGACTGGAAGAAAAGTTCCACTCCAAATTGACCACTGCCCCGAAGAAAAGCTGCTATTATTGTTGTTATCATCATGATGATCATGATCTTTATACCCCACTTTTCCCAAATTGACAAAATTGAGGCCCAAAGCAATGCAATTTTCTTTATTCAGGAAAAAAAGGTCTAAAGCATTATATACAGAATAGAGTGAAAATTTTGCCATTCTACTTGTTGATTACTATTTTATCTCTTAACACTTTTTCAAGAGTAAAAAAAAGAGAGCTATTATTGCGTGAACCTCAACTAGTATTAAAACATAGCTTATGAATCATGATGTCAAACAGTACAGTACTGAAAATAATGCAGATGTTTTCTGCTTGAACCCACAGGGCTCCTTCATGATTTTTTTATCCAAACTCTTGATCAAGTTCACCACCTATGTGAATAACTCTTCCTGCTCCCCAGATTAGTACAAATAGTTTTCTTTACAGAGAAAGGGTTTTTATACCTTATAGAAAGTTGTTTTTTTTTTTTACAATTGGCCTACAGTTACAATGGGACTATAATCCTCCCTGTCAATAGTAAGGAAAGCTACCATTTGAAGACTAGCCATAACTAGAGGGGCACATGTCACTCAGCAGTTATATACTATACTTTAAAATCTTGCATTTACCCATAAAAATGTAACTCCAAATGAAAGTGGTATAGCAATTTTTTAATCTGTTGTTATTTTAAACATTGTTTAGAATGCTTTCTTAATACAAGTATATTTCCTTTAACTTGTAAATACAAAAGATTCTCCACTCCAAGGAAGAGTTTCTAGTTCCCTATGCAAGTCTTGTTATTTGCATCAAGAGAATAGACACAGGGGTGACACAGGCTATTCTACCACATAATTTCTATCTTTATGTGGTAAGTATCTTCTGTAAACAAAATGAAGAGATTTAAGTATGCATTTACACAAGGTACACAGCACTGAGTTTACATATAGCGAATCTGCCTTACTTACTCATACTGTATATACCTGACAATCCTTTATACCAAGGAGTGCACTTCCAGTTTATAAAACATGGGAAATCGAGTTTATTGGATGCAAGTGAATCACAGATATACCATAGAGATGTTATCTTTAATATGTAATATTATTATATGTATTATTATAATATGTAAGACTGCCCACAGCAAGAATATATGGTGGGAATGGAAATGGCTCAACTCTAGTACCATGTATGTGAACAGCTTATGAGTAAAAAAGTGCATTGATCATGTATTAAACATGCAAATTTTCACCCTGACGGTGCTCGTCTAGTGGCTTCGTTTCTGGATTGAAAAGCTTTGTGGACTCTTTACTTTTAGGAAAGCAGAACAACTGCTACCATTTATTTTGCACCTTTTAAAAATTCCAGCTCTTGTTCTTGTAAGCTCTCAAACTTGTCTGTCACCACTCGGGCCAACGTTAACCACAGCACAGTACTCAACTGTCCACCTCTCACAATCTTTCAGACAATAAAGTCTGCATCAGTGAGCTTGCTTCAGATCATAATTTACAGGAGGTGAATGCCACAGTTTATGACTACATGAAAGCAAAGCACTTCTGAGCACAATTCAAAAATTATATAAAAATCAGGGGCAAAAATCTCCTCATAATTTAATTTTCCGAGCTTACGTGAAACCTCTTAACAAAGCTGCCTATATCAGAATAGCTAGAATATCTAATACCTTTGGTTCAACAGCAACCATGTGACTACTGAAACCACCAGAAGAAAATCCACAGATGGCACAAATCTTTACACAAACCTGGTACATGTCTGAGAGCCCTGACTCCCCAACCTCTGGTAAGAAGCTGGATTTAGGAGGACGTTTAGGAGAAGGACAATCAGCATTGAATGTACCTTCCTTCTTAGGGATTTGTACACCAGAGAAGTGATGCCAGTATCACTCTGGCCTGAAGAAACTGTATTGATCTCCTCATACTTGAGCATGGAGGTCACAGTAGAACCCTGGCCTCTTAAGCCCTACTATAGTCAGCCCCTATAGACTCAGAAATGGAGCTATATACCCAGAGATATCTGCAGTCATATTTAAGGCTCAGTCTGGACTGCCTGGATGTTGGAGAAATATTCAAGCTTACAAAGGTTGCCATCAGTCTGCATGGAGTTGACTTTGCACAATCCAAGATATTGTTCTGCCTACTCAAAAACTAACCCTTGCTTTGCCTGGTGTCTGCTGTCTAAAGCAACGTTCTACTTGTTAGCCCTAATCCACTTGTTTCAACTTGTTAGCCCTAATCCAGTCCATTACTGACGACAGACAACAATTCAGAACCAGAATGGCATCTTTGGCTTTAGGTGGAAAGGAGTAATAGAGTTGGGTGTCATCTGTGTATATTTGACACCAAACTCCAAAACTCTGGATGTTCTCTTTCTGCGGTTTCATGTTGAACAGCATGAGGGACAAGAGGCACCCTGCAGGCCACCGGCCAGGAGATTGAACAGGAGTCCCCCAGAACCACTTCTGGGTCCGACCCTCCAGAAGGACCAGAGCCACTGTAAAACAGTGCTTCCCAGACCCATCCTGGAGAGACGACTCAGAAGGATACCATGGTCAATGGTATCGAATGTCGCTGAGAGGTCCAAGAGAACCAACAGGGACACACTCCCCCCGTCTAGCTCTCTTTGTAATTTCACTTCTGCATGGTTTCAATTTGTTCACTGCATTTGAATAGTGTGCTCTCTTGCCTCTATAAAACTTGCAATAGCACATGGACTTACTCCAATCAGAGCTCCTTCACTGCTTGGGATGCACTTCCTAGCTGATTGCTCAAGGGAGAGAAGCTGTTGGCAGAACAAGACATACAAGATGGGAGCTTCTGCCAATGACAACTGAATGTTAGGTTAGTGTGGAGAATGTACCCTAGAGTCAAACTACATACTGGTAGCATTCACTTCCTGTGTCGGGGTTCATATGTGACTCAGGACAGTAGTATGTAGGGAAGTCATCTCCTTTGCTTGCTTCCTAAAATATATCCCCTATATATCTGGGTGACCCCCCCCCCCCCGAGCATCTCAACTGGCACCCCTGGAATATTTTAACAGCTACAGAGGGATAAATTTTGGAGGGAAGCAGCTGCAGAGAAAAGGACTAAACTTCTCACTATGTGAAGTAAGACCCTGTGCACTTGCTTTTGAGTAAAGCAGAAGAACAAAAATACATAGTTAAAAAAACCAAATGGCTTGATTTTTAGGTAAGTGCATCTCTTTATAAAATGCAGGATAAAGGGGCAGGTGAACTCAGGAATAACTGTAGCCAAGATATCTTCTTCTAGAGATAAATATAGAGGAGGAAGGAATAAATTCACACATTCTTTCATTACACATGTACATTTATTGTATAAACTATGAGTTCAATTGGTCCTTAAAACTAGTGCTATGTCATTTATATGCATTCATACTAATCTAGGTAATCTATATGACTTTAAGCAGAATTGTCTTTCAACAAGAGAGAGGTTAGAAGGAATTGAAAAGTATACTAAATCTCCATATTGCAATGGGACAAGATAGCACTCATTGACTCCTCCACTTTTAATAGAGGCCACAAGAAGGACACTGCTGCAAAGACCGCAGAATCAATCATGATTGGAAACATTTTAATAGGAAATATGATCAAAGTGAGTAAGGGTTTCCGTGGTTCAGAGATATGATCTCAGGGTCTAAAAAAAGGTAGGGGGAAAAAAATCTGGAATGTAAACAGTGTTTCCCCACCTAATGTTTACCTAATTTTGTATTTAAATGGTGTTAGATATTTGTTTGCACAAATACTTGCAAATTACCCCTATCTATTGTACGTTTACTACTTGGCAGACAGATATAAGACCTGCCCAGAGATCTCAGGGGATTTAGGTATCCAATTCTGCCTCAAATCCTTTATCGAAAAATGTGTACACAAGCAACACCTTACCAAGACCCAAAGCATAACTTTGATATAAAGCAGCAGCCTAGGATAATAGCACCCAGGGGATGTGGCACAGACGGAAAAGCCTTGTAATAAATACGCTTTGAAAGCTAATGCCAGGTTTGATCCATACTATCCCTGGGGCTGCTTATCATTATTATCATCAGATTATTATGTGCCTTGTTTTAGAGGAAACTGGCTAAAGATGGCCGTTAAAACTATTTCCAATAATGGATTACATCGCCTGTATTTATGGAGCTATTTCAGTCTCAATTCTGATCAGCTTTTGTTGATTTATAACACTGTCACCTGCTTTAGGAGCCTGTAGTCAATTGCATTATACAGGGTGTAATGAATAGACCCACCAGTTTCCGATCAAAGGCAAGCAATGCTGTATAAAAACATGAAGCACAGCTAGCACACCGAGGGCTCCAGATGGCCTATTGCTATAGGACGCACACATGGAATAAAGTTGGTTGCCGATCAGCCTAAACTGATATTTAACATTCTGCTAATTCCTTCTAATAGGGAAGGCTCTGGTTCTGGTGAGGATCATTTGTGTTTTCTGCAGAAGGAACATAACAGTTGGCGGACTATCTGAGCTGCATTGTGAAGCTGTGACATACAGCCCCCAAAGAATCCACCCAAGCCTTGAATCCAGCAAAGCTCCACAGCAAACAATAAACACCGCTGAAATACAGCAAGCTAGCACCTTTGTTGTGACCTGCTTGCCAAGTACCACATAGTGCACCAGAATTTCTCCCAAGTGTTCTTGTTTGTAATAGTCTTTGGACTTGTATTCCCAGCTTTAGTCCACTGTGACTGCAGGGTAAGGAACAGTAGATGTTATGGCTAGCCATTTATAGATGAAGTTACTTCAAAACTGATAAATGACTGACAATATATTTCCAAGAGGTTATGACTTACATTTAGAACACCACAGGGCGAAGTTCTCACCTGGTTTTTACATGAAAGTGATTTCAGATTAAGAGAGAAAGACGTATCCATGTAAGCAAAGTATTTTTTTCATTTCTGTTTTGCTAAGGTACGTTATTGAATATTATTTTATTTCCATACAACAGGAAACAGACTTGATTCCTGTATACAGGTTTATGTATGGAGCAAGTTAAGTAAAAAGTATTACATGCTAAGGAGATAGCTCAGTAAGAAGTACAGTAGAGTCTTGCTTATCCAACCTTTGCTCATCCAATGTTCTGTATCATCCACCCGGATCCACAGCTGTTTCAATACATTGCGATGTTTTGGTGCTAAATTCGTAAATACAGTAATTACTACCATATACTGAACTGCTTTTTCTGTTGATTTTTGCAAAACATGATATTTTGGTGCTTAATTTGTAAAATCATAACGTAATTTGATGTTTAATAGGTTTTCTCTTAATCCCTCCTTATTATCCAACATTTTTGCTTTTCCAATGTTCTGCCGGCCTGTTTATGTTGGATAAGCGAGACTCTACTGTAATAAAACCATAATACCGGAGAGGCTTATGTTAGGCCAGCATGGGAAACTTTAGACATATCACCCATCCCTCTTTGTTTTTATTAAACCTTTTTCAGCTACAATAAAAGATATATGAAATATACAATATCAAAAGAAGAAACAAGAAAATAATACATTAATAGAGGCAGAAGAACAATACTGATTAATAAGAAAATGAGTAAGTAAGAAAGGAATAGATATTTGACTTCCCACAATTCCTCTGGTTTATTTGTAAATTCATCATTCTTTTGCTCAGCATAACATAACATAACGTTTTCTCTCACTTATAATCATCATTGATAATTATCTCTCTAAAATCATGTCTTGATTACACACTGTATTGTTTGTGGGGACTTCTTTAGTTCTTCTTGTCTAGATACTGGAATGGACTATAGCCTGTTGGTTGCTGTACCTCATCTCTCAAGTTTTTAGTTACCAGTTTTCAGATGTTTTTACCCAGTGATAAATTTATACTATGTGTATGTTTGTATGGGTCATTTATGTCTTTTATTTTTAGTTATTTTGTCTGTTATTAAGTTTAAAGTTAGGTGTTTACTATATTACTTGATGTGATCTGTTCTGATGTAATTTGTTTGTATGCTTTCCCTTTGCGGCATTGAATGTTTGCCATATATATTGGAAACCACCGTGAGTACCTTCGGAGAGAGAGGGTGGTCTACAAATAAAGTTGTTGTTGTTATTGCTGCTGGTGGTGATATTATTATTGCTATTATTATTATTATTATTATTATTATTATTATTATTATTATTATCTGGGGAGGAATTACACCACTCCAATTTCCCAAGGCAACCAATGTTCGTGTAAATAACTCAACATTTATAAATTCATGTGATTGTTTCTATAAATAATAGTTTGCTTCCATGATTATCAGTCTGAATCCCCACATATATGCCCTCTTGATCTTCAAGTATTTTTTCTAGTACCAACTTTGCTTTCACCTAGATAACTCAATTCTTCCTTTTTGAAGCAAACACCAATTTTTGCCTAATTTAGGATGATGCATATACTTAGCTGATTTTCTGTCTTAATATGAGTCTTTTGCAAACATAATATCTTGATTTAGCTTTTTAAAATAATGAAAGTTTTTTGTTCTTTTATGGGAGATATTTATTTCCCTTAAGTTCCAAGTAACATATCTTAAATCCATCTCGCTATATTTAGAGATGTCTAAATCATCTGTATCTTTGTATCCCCCCCCCCCCCTCAGTTTTCCCCATTTGAATAGAATCCTTTCCCTTTACCCACAAACTTTTGCCACTGTTAGGTATACTTGATCCCTTGGTGGGGGATTCTTGGACTCCAGTAGGGATTCTTCCAGTGCCCCAAATGACAGGGACTGGTGAATGTTGAGTGGTGCATCTTTCCTGCAGCTAAGTGCTTGCTGGGGATTACTTAATGATCAGCCATTCCTCCCAAAAGTCCCAACGTATCATTCATTCTCCTGATTTCTCATTCTTCCAGTACCTTACTACCTTCCCATCTACACAAATCTTGCCCGGATCTACTTTAGTAAGCTGAAATAGCTCCTAAATTTGCATACATCTTTTCATGGAAAATTAATTTCTGCTTTCTATACCCAGTAATGTTTGTAGAATAGAATTGTAACTACCGTGAAATTTCATTTACGGTCGTTAAGCTTTGTTCTATATTGTACCAACAATGATTTTCCATGCAATAACTGCTGTGCAGGATTGTCCAGGAAATGCAATAAGGACCAGATCTGAAGATCCATATCTATATATGCCTTGTGGACATGGACAGACCTACCACCTTGTGGCAATATATGGTTCAAGCAAATAGCTACAATATACACTTTATGGATGAATGACAACAACAATTAGTATAAATTTCAAATACTAATAGGAATCATTCAAAGGGTATCAAAGAGGACAATACATTTGACAAGTTTTCAAATCTTAAACAAATCAAATTATTGTACTATATGCTGGCCATGGGGACCATAGCCATAATGTATTTAGCTATAGTTACTTATAGAAGTGGGTTCATTTGCACTGACAGCAAGAAGTTAATGTTGCAGTACAAAGAGCTGGTGGGAGCCTTGCTTGCATGCAAAGAGAGAGCACTGCTATTAATCTGTATTCTGTGCATGATTTTGCAAGCATTTTTCCTCAGTCTATTTGTTCTGCGCTCCTCCCTGCTGTGCCTTGGATTTCCCTCCCCTTCATTTATTTCTGTTCTCCTTTGGAGGATAGTACGCTGCCAAGCCAATGAACTATGCACGAGTAATGTCTGAATTATCTGTGGCTTGAATGATAAATCCTTCTGGCAATCAGGTCGTCCTAGGTTTCCAAAGCACCTCGCCCCAGCTCTGGCCATTGGAAAGGACTGTTTTATACTGCTTTGTGTTACTTTGTTCTGTATTTTGGTGACGCAATATGAAAGCTCCATGTAGCTCCGAAGGGTTGTTTTAATCATAAGAATCCAGATGGTGCCTCTGTAGTGTAATAAAACATTCAAACTGAGTCTAGGTTAGACTTATTGCTATACACCTCCCGAGCAGAGATGTAAGATGCAAAAGGACAATCAACTATCCCTCTAAGGAAAAGCCTAATACAAAGAAATCAACACAACTAAAAATATAGGCACCATCAGTTACAAAAAGACAAAAGCATCTCATAAATTCTGGAAGAGGTTAAGTGCAATAGCCTCCAGTGTGTAGAAAGAGAATTTTGAAATGTGGAATAAAATTAACTGTATAAATATTTTCTAAACCCACATCCAGCAGCCATAAGGTATCCAGCTCTATGTTTCATTTTAGGAGGATTTTTTTTAAAGCCAACTCCTCAAACAGTGGGTTTATTTCTCCTTCCTTGTACCAGCAGTTGTCTCTTCTCCTGTTCTGTGTCTTTATTCTCATTCAGATACTTGGTATCTATCCCTTAACTGTGTCTGTGTATATATCTTCAAGTCGCTTTTGACTGATGAGAACTCTAGGGATTTTCTAGGGTTTTCTAGGCAAGGAATACTGGTTGTTTTGCCAGTCCCTTCTTCTGAAATTGAGGCTACAGTACTTGGGATTCATTGGAGGTCTCACTAAATTTGTAATCTCAAGCCTCCATGTTCTTTGTCCTAGCAGACATTAACTTTCACCCCTCGAAGGCAAGGAATTTTCTGTGTGATATTTGTTTTCCTTGTGAATAGAAAGTGACCGGCTACTTGCTCTCTCTTGGCCTTCTATGAACCTACATGTGAACATTGTGGAGACCTAAGTGATAGAAGTATATTCAATACTAAACTGGTTCCTGTGTTTAGCAGTGGTGAACCTGAACAGAAAGAAAGCAGATGTATACACATCGGAAAAACAAAAAGGAACTGATAAGATGTTTTCCAAGTGAGCTCTGGCTGCTACATATTTGGCAATGGCAGCTTCATATGAAGCTTTAGAATTACCATAGCATGAACTAACGCTATCTCCAGGATGCAAGGAACCCCAGGTAGCACAATGGGTTTTAACCTTGAGCCTGCAGGACTGCTGACTGAAAGGTTGGTGGTTCGAATCTGAGGAGTGGGGTGAACTCCCGTCTGTAAGTCCCAGCTTCCCATGCAGGGACAAGAGAGAAGCCAGCAATAGGATGGTAAAACATACAGTGTCCCCTGGGCAACATCTTTGCGATTCTCTCACACCACAAGCAACCTGCAATTTTTCAAGTCGCTCCTGACACGAAAAAAAGTTGTGGAGATGCTGTATTTGCCATACCAATCTGAAATGGTAAAAAGCAATATGCTACTAAATATGCAAAGTTCTATGAATCTGTGAACCTGGTTCTTCAGAGGGAGTGTCAGCCCATTTAAAACTAATATTTCTTCAAGTACCTAGAATGCTATAATTTGCTTAGCTGATTACCATTAACAGAAAATACTTTTCTCAGATGTGAATTCTGAGTAGAATTTAAGTGTTTTGTTGAATCCTTAGCAAAGGCCTGCACAGCCCCTCTACAGCTCCTAGCAATTTTGCAATTCTTCTCTCTCGATTTCCATCTTTCTCTTAATTTGCAGTTATCAGGAACTCCAAACAGATGAAACACAATAAAAGGTGAATGCTGTACAAATTAACCTTCACCAGTCTGTACATACCTGGAATCGGGAATTGTAACTTGCACAGTAGGGAAGTGTTGCTAGAAATACCTATCATTTTAGAACATAACAAGTTCCTGACAACCTTATAATATATCTAATTAAGTAATTGAGTTGAATTTTAAAAGGTAAAGGGAGAAAATAAGAACTGCCTTTCCCTTCATGTCACTTTATTCATGAGTGATTATTGAAGGAAGACTATTGAAAAGTGATAGGACCCATGTGATTTCCACAATTTACTTTTTGAAATATCATAGCATATGGAGGAGTCAGCTTCATTCACTCTTCAAGAAAATACCACACTTCTGAAAGGAGTATTACAGTGTTGGCAGAGAGACTGGAACTATATTTCCTCTAGTTATCGATTTTCTATTCCATCTTGTGTCAGCTAAATTTCAAGAATGACCAGGGAAGAAAAGCCAATGAAAAGACAAGAATAAGCCATGGCTTATTATGACTGTGTCTTGCTAGAGAAAATGTTAGCCTGGCTTCCTGGTTCACACATCACATACACATACACACAAAATCACAATTCGAGATTTTTAAAAACTACTTTTGCCTACAATACAAGTTAAGAAGGAGCAATCTAAAACTGTGCTGATTCATTCAGAATAAGCCAAAAATCTTTAGACTCTGTCTTGTTGTCAGATTTATATATGTCCATTCTCTCTTTTTGAAAAAGCAACTTGGACAGTAGCTTCACAGAAACTCAGTTGGGTCTTGTCTAGTAATAAGTCTAACACCTTTGTAAAAACTTTTGCCAGGAACTTGTATTAAATGCTTAATATGGTCATTACACTTGACTGGATATCCAAAGTAGACATAGTTTTGCTGTGTTTCATTTATTCAGATTTTCAAAACAACATTTCTATATCCATTGGAATTTATATTCAAGATAAGTTCCAAGATCCCTCCTGTGGGTACCTGATATCATGGATAATAGCAAACCTTACATTTTGACTGTACGTTGGCTGGAAGCCCACTATAGAATTGTACTGGAGGATCTAGAGAAGCCCACAAACATTTCTGGGGAGAGGGAATATTTGAGGGAACATAGGTAAGTGAAATTGTGGATATAAATATATGAATAAGGAAATTGGTCTTTGTCATTTAAAATGCCCTCTTGAATATTAAATCATTTCTACTGCTATGTTTTAGGAACAGAAGTCTATGTAGCCAGCACTTCAATTTGGTCTGTATGTTAATCTCTGTGCCTGATCACAATCCTCAGCTCGGTTTTTAGTATGCATGTCATGCATTCATGACATAGAATAACAGGAAGACAAACGCCGTGACCCCAGGTTTCCTTTCCTGACTGCTAAGTGATGCTATCAACATGTAGAGAAAAAATACACGAAGATATTATTATATGGGTTGTTCCTTAACCATGTTTAAGAGATTGGGAACACGCTGTAGTATCTTATGCTTTATCTCCCGGCCTCCCTTAATAAAGCAAAGAGAAGGGCTTGGGTTACATTCTTTGAAATGAAAGTCTACTTTTGAACTTTGACTAAGAGGGAAAGAGGGACTTCACACCTGTCATTGTGCACAACACACTTCACAAAAACAAAACAAAACAAAGTGTAAATGGAATGTTGCAGTCTTCAAATACTTTGTTATTGGTACTTCTGTGCTGTGATGCTATTGCTGTTGTCCCCCCCCCCCCCATTCAACCCCAGTGCTTAAAGGTTTATGACAACATTCTAGGTACGTAAGTGCCTGAAGAGGTCTTCCTCTTTGCTGTTGTTGCTAAAGTAATTAAAAGTGTTTGCGTTTCAGAATTTTGTTTAGGAGAGATGTTTGAGTCACATTCTCATTGAAGTCACTGAGGTTGCATTTGTTATGCAACTTCCTTCAAGTCAACTACAAGTGCCTCTCCAGTGCCTCTCCGATGCCAGAAATACGGCTTAATGATGTAAATGTTAGAAAATGTTGACCATTTCTGCTACCTTGGCAGCCACCTCTCCACAAAAGTCAACACTGACATTGAAATACAACACCGCCTGAGCTCTGTCAGTGCAGAATTTTTCCAAATGAAGCACAGGGTGTTTGAAGATCGGGACATCCGTAGGGATACCAAGGTGCTTGTTTATAAAGCTATTGTCTTCCTAACCCTGTCATATGCCTGTGAAATGTAGACTGTCTACAGATGTCACCTGCAACTCCTGGAATGATTCCATCAGCATTGCCTCCAAAAAATCCAGCAAATCTCTTGGGAAGACAGGGGGACAAATGTCAACATGCTGGAAGAAGCAAAGACCACCAGCACTGAAGTGATGGTCCTCCGTCATCAACTCCGCTGGACCAGCCACGTTGTCCGGATGCCTGATCACCATCTCCCAAAACAGTTGCTCTACTCCAAGCTCAAGAATGGAAAACGGAATGTTGGAGGACAGGAAAAGAGATTTAAAGATGGGCTCAAAGCCAACCTTAAAAACTGTGGTATAGACACAGAGAATTGGGAAACCCTGGCCCTTGAGTTCTCTAGCTGGAGGTCAGCTGTTACCAGCAGTGCTGTAGAATTTGAAGAGGCACAAATGGAGGATGAAAGAGAGAAACGTGCCAAGAGGAAGGCACGTCAAGCCAACGCATACCGGGACCGCCTTCCACCTGGAAATCAATGCCTTCACTGCGGGAGAATATGCAGGTCAAGAATCGGGCTCCATGGTCACCTACATACCCACCGCCAGTACACCGAACTTGAAAACAATCTTACTAGGTCAACAAGGGATCGCCTAAGTGCATCTTCACAGGGCAGTAACTCCAATGCTGATCTGGAGTGGGATACTTTGGGAAAGCTCTGGATTATCCAGCAACTTCAGGTAACAGGATTCAAGGGTGTTTTATGGCAGATCAACTCCATGTGTCATATAACAACTATTGAGATGATCGACTGTCTTTGCATGTAAATGGCATGTAAAGAAGCACCCTAAGATTTATGGCAACACTGAGGTGACACTATCCTTAGGGGTGGTTGTAAAGGTATATTCAGAAGAGAGTAGCTATTGCTTTCTTCTGGGCCTGAGAATATGTCTTGCCTAAGTAGGTTTCCATGATTGAAAGAAGATTTGAACCCTGGGTTCTTTTATTCCTTGTCCAACACTCAAAGCACTATACTACACTGATTAGAATTACAGAAGAAATTTAGCATTTTGTAATTCTGGGGAGAAAATAGACTGATTTATCAAAGTTCAACACCAGGGAAGGACATGGAAAGTGTTAGAAATATTTCACCATTGTTACTACAGTCATTAAAATGAATAGGTATGAAGGAGGTAAGCTGTTCTGTGCTTCAGATTACAATAGAAATAGCAGAAACACAATTTAGGATACTCAAGTACTTCATATTTGTGTCACATTTGAATTATACACTGGACCATTAGTAGGCTCAGTGGCACTGATATAAATTTTGAACAGTTCAAAATTATGAGTCCTCTTGCACATTTTCCCCCATTTTTGAAGATTCAACTGTGAGTTCCAATTCTTGTCCCATCTAATGACAAACTGCAGGACTCGTGTTGCTATAAAGTTAACACTGTAGAAAGATTTTTTCAGCATACTATATGGTAGCCATAAAATGGAGTTTTAAAACACTATTAGTCGCCTCAATACTAGTTATTGCAGTAGAATCATAAAATCATAGAATCATTGAGTTGGAAGAGACCTCGTGGGCCATCCAGTTTGACCCCCTGCCAAAAAGTAGTAAAACCGCATTCAAAGCACCCCTGACAGATGGCCATCCAGCTTCTGTTTAAAAGCCTCCAAAGAAGGAGCATCCACCACACACCACAGTACAATCTTATCTGCATACAGTGGAAGAACTGGGGCTTAAGACCAATAATTTCAAGGACTGTACAAGCTTTCTGTGTTAGATAGCTCTTTTGTTACTAACCAGACTCTTTCCTAGTTAGCCTACTCTTTTTCATTATATAAGGCTGTGGACTTGCTCAATATATATCTAGAGGCCAAATCTGTTAACAGAAACACGATGATTGATGGCCTTCATTGGCAGAATTGAGTAGCTACTGAACCATACCAAATTAAATAAGCTTACTGTCTAAGTACCAGGACATTATTTCAGTTTTACTTATCATGAGGACCAATTAATTCAATGGGAGTATACACTGCCTATTGACCTAACCAGGATTGCTCTAAGCAAGACTACTCCTGATTACTCCTGATGCAAAAACTCTGGAACACCCAATTCTCATGCTCCACAACAAATATTAAGGAGTCTTTCTACAAAACTGTACATGTACCCCATCCTCCAAGTTCAAATTGGTCTTGAATTTTCAGTGGTCTTCAAGATACCTTTGAAGACAACAGAAAAGAGTAAATCTGTATGTTGCCCCTATCCTTATCCATGGATGTAGCCTTGAATTCATTAGGGTGGTGTTGCTGAGACTGTGCTCCTCCAGGTGTTTTGGACTTCAGCTCGCAGAAATCCCAGCCAGCTTACCAGCTATTAGGGCTTGTGGGAGCTCAAGTCCAAAACATCTGGAGGAGTAAAGTCTGAAAAACACAGCATTAGGCACAAAGCCTGCAAAGCACATGCTAGTGTGTTAACTGCATGGAATAGTATGGCTGAACCTCTCACCTGTCTGTACTGCAGAAAATAAACCAGAAAAGTCCATCTGGTATTTAGAACCAGTCAATTACAAACATGCACTTCTACATCAAATACATATTTATGAAGGGTTGTTCTATGAATCTATATAAATAAAAATGTAATGTTCATTTGTGGGATTAACAGAACTCAAAAACCACTGGACGAATTGACACCAAATTCGGACCCAATACACCTATCAGGCCAACGAGTGACCATCAGTCATAAAAACACTGAAAACCCCAGCAGAAGGGACTTAAAATGCCAAAAATACATTACAACACATGCACAAAACCATATACACACACACACATACACACACATATACACACACGTGTGCAAACACATATATACACAAATATATACACACACAAAACACATATGCAGACTGGACAGCAACACATGGCAGGGGACGGCTAGTGTTATATATATATATATTCTACCTTCTTAGCAAGAACAAGAAAGAAAAAGTTTGTCAGTGCATTTACAGAAGATTTTTGCTCTGAATGTTTTTGGAACATTTAAAGTTGCCCGAAAAATGGCAAGTATTTTATTATACATTCTGTAAACTATAAATAAGAAGAAATTCTGGTTCAGGACTCACACTCCAAGCTGTACCCATTTGATGCTGATACTTGCCATCAGGCTGACTTTAATCTAGGATGATCCTATGAATGTGGGACATTCAAGATCCATAGTCACCAAATGCCCCGCTTAGGTCTTGCAAAAGCAGCTTCCCTGATTTAGTCTCCTGCTTTTCCTTTTGGTTTCCGCTTTACCAAATATTATCATCTTTTCCAATGAGCCCATTTCCAACGAGTTTTCTTCACTGTCCATCTCTACCCCTCCTTACTGGCATTTCCAAGGTTCTTATTAACCCTGTATGAAATGTGGACCTCTGCTCAGAAACATATACTTATATTTTCAAATTTTATATAAAATAATTGAGGGTAGGGGTTGACGGCCTAGAAATATAATGGATATTTACCCTTCAAAAATACATGCCAATGGATTGTTCTGTTTACAATAGCAATGGAAAAAAATTACTTCTCACAACCCATTAAACCCGTTTTCACCTTTCCATCCCCCTCACCAGGTCCTTCAAAATCCATGAATACAGATTGGAAAATACAAAACCACTTTGCAGGTGAACTGCTGAGAAAAGGTTTCAACATGACTGGTATTAACTGTGCAGATCTCCAACCTTCTATTTATATCTAGGATAATTGGCGAGTAGAAATATTTGCATTGCTAATTTTATTCTATTAAGAATAAATCCAGGGTCTCCGCAATACAATTTAATGGCTGCACTTAAGTTGCTGCCCCCTCCCATCTCTTTCTTCTTATCAAGTGTTTCCTCTCCACATATTAATACGTTTCCAAACAAAGAGATCACTGTGTCATTGCTCCATTATTACAGAGTTTGGTGCAAAACAAAAAGTTGACATTAGCTCCTCTAATGAAGGAGAGAAACAGAAAACTCCAAGGAGGCTGTAAAGAACGGTATAATTAATGGAAAAGCACCAAATGTTTTCACTGTAGATAACATACACATTGTAATCCATGCTAAAATGCTTTAATAGAATAGGGGTCCTGGAATGCGTATATGTGTGTGAGAGGGAGGGGGAGAGGGAAGGAGGGAGGGAAGGAGAAAATATGAAAGAATTGTGTGATTAAGACAGAATTTGTTTCTGTTAAGAGGAGGCAACACTTTTATGGTTGCTCCTAGAAAGGCAGTGGTTCTTTTCTAACGCACTGCACGATCCCACAAAGATTTGCAAATATGCTAATAAGGAAACTGACACAGTTGTTCTGCAAACTGAGATTAAAGAGTGAATCAGGAAAATCCTCCACTTGATTCCTACTTCTGTCATGAACTCGCTAGGTGTTGTTAGACAAGGCGCTATTTTCTCAGCTTCCCATCTCCAGTAAGGGGATAATAATGCAATGATTACAAGAGAGCATATGTGAAGAGCATTGGCCATTCAAGAGCGCTAGAAGCATGCCAAGCATTACTATGGCCATCCTTCAAACTGGATGTTTGTTCAAAGAAAGAATAAACAAATAACTGCCTGGATTACTGTGTGATACCACCTTTGAAGACAATCCAGAAATGTCAGCTACTGCAGATCAGAGCAGCAAGCAAGTCACTATGTTGTTGTGTGCACTGAAGTCACTTCTGACATATGGTGACCTTAAAACAAATCTATCATGGGATTTTGTTGGCACGATTTGTTCAAATGGGGTTTGACTTTGTTGTCCTCTGAAGAGACATGCTCAAGGTCACTTTGTAGGTCTTCTATGGCTGAGGAGGTCTCCAGATTCGCAGTCCAATGCACAAACCACTAAACCACAATGACTCTTGGGCAAATCATTAGGATTAGTTATATCAAACATATTACTCCAGTGTTCCACCAACTGCACTGGTTCAAGGCCCAATTAAAATAACTGGTGTTGACCACTATAAAATATTTAACACTTTAGAACAAGTTTCCCTGGTGGAAAACTTCTCTCATATATTCCTACATACATCTATCTTTGAAGATTACTTTTTGAAGACCACCACCCACAATGGTATGCCTGATTGCTCGTGGAGAAAGGATTCTCTGTGGTAGATTCTTCAAAGTAGAATGATCTAATCCAGTGGTTCTCAACCTGGGTTCCCCAGGTGGTTTTGGCTTACAACTCTCAGAAATCCCAGCCAGTTTACCAACTGTTAGGATTTCTGGGAGTTGAAGGCCAAAAACATCTGGGGACCCAGGCTGAGAACCACTGATCTAATCGGAAGTACTGCTTTGTATCCTTAGGATAAATCCACCTTGTATTCATTAGATGCCAGACAAAAACATTGTCTTCAAATACATAATTTGTTGGCTGTATTATCAGTTCTACTCCTAGCTTTGTAATATTTTCATATCTTACTAATTTAATAGTATAATTGATTGTATTGTTTTTAAATTCTTATTCTTGACTATAGTTGGCCCTCTGCCCATGGCTTGAAAATGTATTTTTAATCTAAAAGTAAAACTTGATTTTGCCATTTTATTTGAGGTATACCATTTTACTACATCATTATGTGGCTTGAGCATCTACAGATATTGGTATCCACATGGGGTCCTGAAAATAAATCTCAGCAGATACCAAGGGCCCAATGTATAGATCATTTTATGCAGTTTTTTTTTTTTACTTTAAAGCCTTGCAAGGAAACTGGTCCATTGTGCAGTATATAATGATTAATATTTGTGCATCTACCATTTGTTGGGAAGGAGCACTCCAACCATATTGAAATTGGGAGAGAGGTAGAGAAGAGAGAACCATATTGAAATTGGGAGACAACTAACTGCATGATGACATGCATAAATCCCAATGATATCTTTACTCAACATATTTGGCAACTATGATTTATTTGTGACAAAAATAACAGGCGCTCTCTTCCAGCAATCTCCCACAGGAATAATGTCATCATAGTATAGAATTTTAATATACAAATATCAGCTAATTTAGTAAAACTTTTAACTGGAGAATGAAGTCTCATTTACACTTTACACCAACTGCATCAAGTTCAACAATAGAGGTATCAAAATATCATAACATTAAAATATTAACATTCAGGATTATCTGCACATAGAACCAGCACTTGGAATAGCTTATTAGATGTCAGAATGAGTTTGATTTCTGTACTTCTAAGTAACCATCAATTTTCAGAGATAGAAGTTTTCATCTGTGCTATCTTCAACCCTGCTGGTCTTCTCGTGGCTATCTCCACCAATGCCTTCACCACTAGCTTTCTACTACCCTGTTTCCCTGAAAATTAAACAGGGTCCTATATTAAATTTTGCTCCAAAAGATGCATTAATGCTTATTTTCAAGGGGTGTCTTATTTTTCCATGAGCAATAACCTATATTTATTTTTGAACATTTATTCAAATATAGTCATGTAATCACATTCTGGAGCATCACCAGAACTCTCCAAACCCTTAATTCTATCATGAATTTCCTGTGACTTTTTTTCCCTTTTTACCATGTACAACATTTACCCATGTTGTATATTTTCCAGGAGTCCCTTCGGGGAAAGAGGGCGGGTTATAAATAAAGGTATTACTATTATTATTACAATAGTTACTGATATTAATGAACACAAATCAACAGTCATGTCAACATCCTCTGGAACATCACCATAACTCTCCAAACCCTAAATTCCATCATGAATTTCTTGTGACTCAATTTTCTTTAAAACAATTGGCCCCAATTTCTCATGTCTAGCTTCCCTTAAATGAGCATCACTTGTCCATGGAGCCTGCTCATAGTACAATAGAAACACAACTGTCAGTGGTTTTATCCCAAGAAGTTTTCATCCGATAAGTGTGCGAGAGCCTGACATTTGTCGTTCTTCTGAGGGTGTCTGTTTTCCTTGTTAAGGGTTTATTTATTTATTTACTTACTGTATTTGTATACCGCCTTTCTCAGCCTGTCGACGACTCAAGGCGGTTTCCAACAAAACAGTATATACAGTATCATAAAACAATTTAAAAACATTACAATTACATAAACCACAACAGCAATTTATATGTCCTGCTGCATTCTATTGCCAATCAATCTTACTTTTTTACATGTATAGCTGCCTGGACACTATTTAAATTGACTTTTTAAATGAACTGTAGGGCTTATTTTTGAAGTAGGTCTTATATTTCGAGCATCCTCAAAAATCCTGAAAAATTACACTAGGACATATTTTTTAGGTTGATTAGGTCTTATTTTTGTGGAAACAGGGTTGTATTATCCTTCCCTTCAGTCTTTCAAAATTATGCTTATTATAACAACCAGTGGAAAACTCCAGACTCATTTTCATGATACAAGCTTACATATGTTTTTATTGTATGCTTTGATTTTGAAATAATTTCCATTAGAAATATTGAACTGACCTTCATGTCATCTTTATCACATCTCCAGAAAAATGTCTAATGTTTGCTCGAAGTTATATTGCCATACACAACACAGAAAGCCATGCTTTGCCTGTCTAAATAACACCTGATCCCTCAGCCAATTGTATGATAATCCCAAATTCTATTAAGAGTGCAAATTCTTGCTATAATGAACTACTACCTTGGAATACTCCTGGGAAAAAAAGGATGCAAGTTATTTAACATGTTAATTACAAAAACCAGAAACATCCGCAAAACATACTGGTGTAAATCTAGCTCCCAAATGCACCTAAGGCAAAATGTCAGAAAAAGTACATGCATGAGTATAACCCTGAATTATGCTAAGCAAACAAGAGAATTCTTGCCCAAGTCACTGCATGATTATTCTGTTCCTAGGTTTAATTCCAATGGGGGGACTAGGTTCTAAAGTTCATTCCATTACACTGGCCAATACATATTTTGTTAGACCTGTTTCAAACAATATACCTGTTTCTGGGTATACTTGACCTACTCATTCAAAAAATGGCATGCGTTTTCCCCTATCAGTTCTAGTTTTTGAGATGCAGAACAAATGACATACACCACTATTTACTCTCCTCAGAAATAAAAGCCATATCTAAGAAACTAGAGCTGATCTGGTTTATACAATGCAATTTTTTGAATCAGCGCCCCAAAGAACTCCAGGTATTTTTCTTAAATGTTGGACTGTGTTATCAAGGTTTTGGTACATTGTGCTACACACTGAACACCAAGTTTTAGAGTTTGTGAAATGAGGAAGCTTTTAATCATGGTGTGTGTGGATTATAAACATTATTTTTTCCAAGAGCTTCAGATGTGCTTCCAACCTGAAAAACTCAACCTGAATGCTACAACAGATGCAAGATGTATTTGCTTCTGATAAGAATTCTTGAAATTTTGATAGCCTAAATAAAGTTTGGGAATCATGTAATATATCACCAGAATATCCAGGTCGTATGATTTTGTCCTTCAACAAGGCTGCCCTCATTTCATTTTAGCAAAGACATCCCCAATTCTATAAAACCAAAAGCAGTGTTTTTAATTCCAATAGTTTTTTTCCATGTCAGGAGTGATTTGAGAAACTGCAAGTTGCTTTTGTTGTGAGAGAATTGCTCGTTTGCAAGGACATTACCCAGGGGACGCCCAGATGTTTTTGATGTTTTACCATCCTTGAAGGAGGCTTCTCTCATGTCCCCGTATGGGGAGCTGGAGTTGACAGAGGGAGCTCATCCATGGTCTCCTTGGATTCAAACCTGTGACCTGTTGGTCTTCAGTCCTGCCAGCACAAGGGTTTAACCCGTTGTGCCACCGGGGGCTCCAGTAGTGACTTCCAGTTACTTTTTGTTGCATTAGAAGGGTTTGTTTCATTTCAAGTTATGATGCTCAATGGATCCCAAAGCTTCCAAAATGCAAGCAGAAGCAAATAACTGAGAACACTACAATTACTTCTTTAAAGTCAAAGCGAGACTTTTCATAGGAAAGCTGAATATTGGATTTTTCCTGCATTTAATGATGAGAATGAAGATGACAGAGCACTATTGCTGTATGTGTAATTTTAATTTATGGAGGGGCTTACAACAAAGAAAAATCCTTTCTTTAAGGAGCTTACTGTCTATATTTAAACAGCGGCCACATTCATAAATAATAAGCCAGTATTGCTGCTTATCCTGATTTATTAAGAATTATCATTGTGCTGGAACATGCAAGCTTGCTTGTTCATATTTTCTTCCTTATCTTGCACTAGTGGATAAAATACACCACGGTCACGTGACATCTAAACCTGGAATCTCAGTTTGGTTTACTCAAGTGAGCAAACTAGACTCATACATGAGGAATAAAGCAATTGAATAGTTGTGTGCATCAGCATTCTGTTCATTCAGAGGAAACTAAAATAATTCTTGCTTATTGTTATGTGTGAACAAAATCAAATTAACTACAGCTTGCTGGCCTTGGAAAAGCAAGGGTTAAGCAAAAATGTCAGCAAAACTCCTGAATACTTCCTTACAGTTAGAAATTGCAGAATAAAACTGCAAGGCAAGAGGAACTGGAAAGAAAATGAAGAACAGTTTGAGAAGACAGAGGCCTATAAAGGACATGGATGTCACTAGGCATTTAAAAAAGTATTTTCTGCCATGAAACAATCTTTTGAAGGCTTAGGTACAGTAAAATGTATTAAATCCTGAAATACGATTCTTGCCCCGGACTGTGCGAAACGTGACCCATGTTCTATATTTTGCACTTAAACTGAAAAAAAAAAATACCCACCACAACAAACAATTTCAAATTTTCATGGTAGTACATGCATTTGGAAAACATTATGCTTCAGACTGTAAGAGGTTTCTACTTGATACCTATCTTTCCACAGTCAGGGAGACAACGTTAGCTGTTATAGTAATATAAAAAACAGCCTTCAGCTTCAATAGAGCATAAGAGTTTTTTTCTATAGCAGAAGAATAGGTTCAGGTAGAACATGAAGTGTACTGAAAAGAAAGGCTTAACGACATTCCTGTTATTAAGCCTAGGATGGAAGTGAGGTGGGAACAACTTTTCTAATAATCAAAAACTGTATCAAACAAAGCAATGAGAACTGTAAGCTTGGAAAAAGAAGTAAATACCTCTATAGCCCCTAAAACAGAATTTCTCAAGCTGGGGGTCGGCACTCTGGGGGGGTTGCAAGGGGGATTCAGAGGGGTTGCCAAAGACCATCAGAAAACATATTTCTGATGGTCTTAGGAACCCCTTTGGCAGAGAAGGCTGAAGATCTCTGCATCTGTCCTTCTCTTCCGTTTTGGAAACAGATGGCAAATCCTTCCACCGAAAGCCCTCCTCTGCTGTGACTGGCTGGCCTCTCAGCAAGCCCCTCAGCCAAGGGGAGAGCTGTTTCTGAGTCTCCATGCAGCAAAGAGAGAGCAGGCGTGCTTGGCGCATGGAGCTTGGTGCGAGACTGAAGGGAGGGTTATGCCAGAGAGTCCCTTCATGACATGGGGGTTCTGTGTGGGAAGTTTGGTCCATTTCTATCATTGGTGGGGTTCAGAATGCTCTTTGAATGTAGGTGAACTATAAATCACATCAACTACAACTCCCAAATGTCATGGTGTATTTTTCCCCCAAACTCCACCAATGTTCACATTTGGGCATATCGAGTATTCTGACAAGTTTGGTCCAGATCCATCATTGTTTGAGTCCACGGTGCTCTCTGGATGTAGGTGAACTACAACTCCAAAACTCAAGGTCAATGCCCACCAAACCCTTCCAGTGTTTTCTGTTGGTTATGGGCATTCTCGTGCCAAGTTTGGTTCAATTCCATCGTCAGTGGAGTTCAGAATGCTCTTTGATTGTAAGTGAACTAAAATCCCAACAACTACAACTCCCAAATGACAAAATCAATCCTCTCCTCAACCCCACCAATATTCAAATTTGGGGATATTGGGTATTTGTGCCAAATTTGTTCCAGTGAAGGAAAAGACATCCTGCATATCAGATATTTACATTACGACTCATAACAGTAGCAAAATTACAATTATGAAGTGGTAACAAAAATAAAGTTATGGCTCGGGGTCACCACAACATGGGGAACTGTATTTGGGGTCGTGGAACTAGGAAAGTAAGACCTGAGATGCAGAGATGTAAATGTGACGTGTGTGGTAGTTCTGAACAAACCACCTCTATTAAGTATGTAATGAATAAAAGCCCCTTCCACATGTTATGCACAAGGAGATGATGACATAAGTTCTCTTTTAGAGTTATAATTAATTCAAATTGACAGCCTGGAGATAAATACAAGAGCTACATATTGCAGTGTAAATTTCAGAGGTTCTGCACGAGCCAGTCAGGTAATGATAGCAAAATGAAAAACAACAGTGCTGATACATACAATGCTCAATGGCAGCAATTACAAGCTGAGGTGCAAAGTTACAAGCTCTGGAACTTACGAACAGCTGGAGTTCATGTTGCATCAAATGTGTCCTAACAACACGTAAAGAGAGTTCCCTGTATCTTTCCCCAGTTGGTTGTGGTGCAGCAGAAGCAAGCATATAGTCACCTATATAGTCACCATCAATCTTGTTTCAGGTGCCATCAACTGGGTAAGTTTGACTGATGTGTAATGAAAAACTATCTGCTATTAGCTCTTAAAACAGTAGATAGGACAAAATGGGAACTCCCCCCCCCCCCCCAGGAACAGTGAAATGAAAGATACTATAAACAGTAGGAATATTTGTGATCTATATCTAGCGGAAAACAGTGGGGTCAGTGTAATACGTGTTCGCGCTAGTAAACTGGAGAAAGGTACTCTGGTAAAAAAAAAAAAGCAAAACTTCAATGTATTGTTTCAGAAAATCAATCTTGAGATAGAAAAGGATAGGAAACAAATATTACATAAATTTTAGCAGAAGGGCTCTTAAGGCTGGTTGCCATATATGGCTGTAAGCCAGTGGTTCTCAACCTTCCTAATGCCACTGCCTCTTAATACAGTTCTTCATGTTGTGGTGACCCCCAACCATGCTACTGTTATGAATTGTAATGTAAATATCTGATATGCAGGATGTCTTTTCATTCACTAGACCAAATTTAGCACAAATACCCAATACTCCCAAATCTGAATATTGGTGGGAGTGATTTTGCCATTTGGGAGTTGTAGTTGCTGGGATTTCTAGTTCACTTACAAAGAGCATTCTGAACTCCACCAATGATAGAATTCAATTAATCTTGCCATACAGAACTCCCATGACCAACAGAAAATACTGGAAGGGTTTGGTGGGCACTGACCTTGAATTTTGGAGTTGTAGTTCACCTACATCCAGAGAGCACTGTGAACTCAAACAATGATGGATCTGGACCAAACTTGGCACGAATAATCAATATGTCCAAATGTGAAAACTGGTGGAGTTTGGGGAAAAATAGACCTTGACATTTGAGAGTTGTCGTTGCTGGGATATATAGATCACCTACAATCAAAGAGCAGAAGAGCTCTTAAGACAAAGGGAGATAAAGGACTAACTAATTTTTGGAGAAGGGAGAAGTGACCTCTGTGTGCAAGAAAGAAGTAAAAGAGTGCATAGATCAAAGAAAGAAACACAGAGGTGAAGCAAAGTGGCAGCAGGGATGCTCTCTAGAATTCCCCCTTACTAATCATGTAATACGAGCATGGATGACTTTTGAGCAACAAAAAAGGTTAAGAACGCCTGATCTAGAGGGAGTCAGGCCATACATTACAAAAATTACACTGCACATTAGAGCACTTGCTTGCTTTTGATGGAGTGTAGCAACTCCTTCCTTACTAAAATTCGAGGGACTGTAGAAAACAAACCTCTTTTGCATGTGTCTTATCTAGTATTCCCTAAGGTCCTAAACTTGAACCTAAAGGGCACCTGAACTAATGGCACAAGGCCTTTCTCAAAATGGAACATTTCCCTATACAAGTTTTTTAAAATGACTACCATGTATTCTGAGTTCCCATCCATGGTTGTTTAGGCTTTCCTGGATGCTCAGTCTTTGAAGAGAGCGCAGAATTGGAAACTCAGTATTTAGTCACTAAAACCTGCCTAAGCCGCTTAATTTTTTCCTAATGAACACACAATATCAAAAGCTCATGATGGAGTTAATGACTCACATGGCTGTCACCAAGTGAATAATTTCACTGATTCCAGGCCAAGAGACTGAGAGCATCCCACTTCATAAAGAGCTTGTGTCAGTCAAAAAGCCTACTGTCGCCTGCTCCCCCACTGCTGCTTAAAACAACATACAAGCACCTGACTTACTGGGGGAAAAACATGGCAGTTTAGCTTATAAAGGAACCAATACTGCAGTTCCACTCCCCAATGGTTACATGACCACACTTAAATGTGGCTTGTAGACCGTATTATTTCACTGCATTTGAAATCCACAAAATCCCATGCTAAAATAAAGCAATTAGTCTTAAGGGTGACACTAGACATCTATCCCCTCCTAGTTTCCTTTTTATAAAAACTAATATGGCTGTCTTTAAAAACACTTTGTTTCGGAGTGCTGTTTCATGTAGCATGTTTCTAGCAGTAATATTTCATTCCCATGGAAGGAGACTTGTATTTTTAAAAGAGGGAATTTTTTTTGCTGCCAAGCTACGAAATTTCGGTGGCGTAGCAGCAGTGGTGGCTTGGAGACTCGGGGATCCCCTTAGGGTCCAGAAACCAGGTGTAACAAGTGAAAGCAGCCATGGTATTGTGCCCCTGGTCTGAGGAATGGGAAAAGAATACCTTGGGTGATGGAATGGCTAGCTATGTGGTTGGGTGGTTGGAACACTGAAATGGAGAATTCCATACAGAAGTTTTGTTAACTGGCACAAATTAAAGGGAGTGGTCAACCCCCTTGCTCAAATAGCTCCATGGCTGCTGATAAGTTTCCGGCCCCAATTCAATGTGCAGGTTGTTCCCTATAAAGCCCTAAATGGTTTGGGACCTGCCTATCTTTGTGACTGCATCTTCCCTGATGAATCTGCATGATCTCTTAAGATCTTCTGGGGATCTTCTCTTCTCTTGCTCCCACCCCCCTTAACAGGCGTGGTTGGTGGGGACGAGAGAGAGGGCCTTCTTGGTGGTGGCCCCCGGTTCTGAAACTCCCTTCCTAGGGAGATTAGGTTAGCACCCACCTTGTCCATCTTCTGCAAAGATCTAAAAATGTGGATGTTCCACTGTGCTTTTGACTAGACAATTCCCCAGACAACTTGGCCCCAGCTAGGACCCAAAATCTTATCCTTGCACTTTACTCCTGTTCTGTACTCGAAGTTATAACGCTACATCTTACACTGCCCTCTACCCATACTGTTGCTATTTGACTTACGCACTTTATCCATCAGCCCTATCCTCACAATTGTTTTGCAGCAGTCTGCCTACCTGTGCTCAGAAATTGATTATTATTGCAGGTTCATTGCCTGTTAGTTTGATGGCTGCTTTAATATCTGTTATAATGTTATTGTTTTATTTTGTTTAATGTTGTTGTATATGTATTTTCTTGAGTTATGTTTAACTATGTTGATCAGGCATGCCCTCATGTAAGCCGCTTCGAGTCCCTTCGGGGAGATGGAGGCGGGGTACAAAAATGAAGTTATTATAGTGTTGTTGTTGTTGTTGTTGCTGCTGCAAGTCCTGTTTGTTCTATATAAATGATGGCCTCAATCTTTTCAGTAGAACAGGGATCATAAAAGCTAATTTTTATTATTATATTTGATTGTCTTGATTTCCCCAATTTAAACCAAAACCAGTTTGGTGCCCGAAGCTTTGCCAAGAAGGTCTTCATCTGCATCACTTTGCAAAGGTCAGTAGCCTTATGATCAATATCCTGAATTCACAAGATATAATAATTCCACCACATTTGCCTTCACCACAATGTTTCTGCACAAACTTCATACTCCCAGTTGCTCACAGCTCATAAGCACTTAATATTCCCCAGTCTTCCACTCAAAAAAAGAAGTGAGACAGCAAAAGAAATATAAGAAGAAAATATAGTGAGAACAGCATATTTTCATGTCACTCCTCCAAAATGTCTGTATTAAAAGCATTCTGTCTGTAACACCTCTGCTGAAGTAATGCATTGAAATTCACAAAAGCTTTCAAGGCATACCTAGTATTTTTATACTATGAAAAAGGAGCCCTAGGCACCTTTCCTTGAGGAGCTGTAGGAATTCTATTAATGATTTTTAAATAGTAGTTCTAGACAGGAAAGAATCTGCACATCAGATGGAATCTGGGTGGGGGACTGATTAAGATGGTCCACCCCTGGAGGCTTATAGATCCAGATGGATTCCTGATGGCTTTTCCCGTCACCTTGGTAGGCGATTCTGTCAAAGCTCTGGCTGACCTCTGGAATTGGGAAATGGCCAGGGTGGTAGACACATTCACTCCTGAACGTCCCCTCTCATGGAGCAAAGCCAAACATGCCCCTTGGTTTTCCAAGGAGTTGGTGGCAATGAAGCAAATGAGACGGAGACTAGAGCGAAATTGGCGGGGACCTCGAAGTGAATCTCACCACGCAAATACTAGAGTGTATTTGAAAGCTTACTCTGTGGCAATGGAAGCAGCAGAGAAATCATTCCTTGCTGCCACCATTGCATCTGCAAGGATCCATCCAGCTTAACTGTTTCAAATGGTCATAGGGCTATTACATGCTGGTCCTCAAGAAGAAATCCCTCTGCAGAATTTGTAAGATAAAGTTGCTTAGATCTGTTCTGACATGGATGTTGTTATTGACACAGTTCCAATGTATGTAAGTGTTGATGGATACTCAAGCTCGGTTGGTGGAAACAAGAGAGAGGGCCTTCTCAGTGGCTGCCCCTCGACTCAAACTCTCTGCCCAGGGAAGCCAGAATGGTCCCCTCCAAGCTGTCCTTCTGGCGGCAGGCTAAAACCTTTTTATTCAGGTAGACTTTTAAAGAAGAAGGTGTTTAAGATCAATGCAGGGGGTGCTGTGGTTTTTAATTCTAAATTTGTTTTAATGGTTTTTAACTGGGATTTTAAAAAATACCGTTTATATTTAATCCTGTTTTAAAGTTTGTAAGACTAAAGCCATAATGCAGTTACCACAACGTTACACCCTAAATGAGGGATTGGCAGATGATCCCCCCCCCCCCGATACTCAACTGCCAGTCAAATACATCCAGACAGTAGGATAGGAAACTGCCAATATTTCAACACAAAATATAAATGAAAAGCCCAAAATGAGGAATGGAAATGAATGTGTATGTTGAACTAACAACCCGATAGAAAGCAGAACAATCTCTGAGAATATGTCTACCCAGGAGAAATGAAAAAGCTTTTTCTAAGGGGCAGAATAGGACAGAAAGCCTTCAGACAAATACTTATTTGAGCTGTTTCTAAAGCATTATCCTATAAGCCTATAATCTTCTGAGGCTGCCAAGAGGGGGTCCAAGGTCCAGAAGTGGGAATCAAGAGAAACTCCATTTCAAGAACATTTATGCATACTATCAATATTTTTCATGATTAGCGAAAGGTCATTTGATAAGTGATGATGAACTTTTTAAATTAAATATAATTCAAACTCTAATTTAGTAGAACTGACTGTACAGGATTATTCTACTTCCCCAATGAAAAAAATTCCAACTTTTAGGGGCAGCCACCAAGAATGTCTTAACTTGTGTTCCTATCAGCCTCTCCTGTAGATCTCAGGGTCCAGACAAGCTCATAGGTAGAGGGATAATCATAGGTAGAGTGGGCCAGGGGACAGTTCCATCTTGTCTCCTGCATATGTCACCAGTTGGGGACCCCTCCTCCCAGCACCAACTGCTGCTCTGGGCCAGAGTGAAGAGAGAGGGGGCCAGAAGACAGTTCCACCTTGTCTGCTGTGCTATGCTAATAATATAATATAATATAATACATTGTATATTCATATAATATTTATAATATTATAATGTAATACATTATAATACTACTACTACTACTAATATGATATTATAATTATATATTTATATTACATGCAATGTTACTAATAATATTACAATATAATGGTGTAATACAATATAGCAATATGTAATATATTATATTATATATTATATGTATATATGTCTTGTAAGCCACTCTGAGTCCCCTTTGGGGTGAGAAGGGTGGCATATAAATGTCAATAATAATAATAATAATAATAATAATAATAATAATAATAATAATCTGTTAAATAGTCTGGGTCTAGGATGGTGTTCAACATCTTAGCATGGTAAACATCTGCAACTGCAGCAGGGGGGAAATGCACTGAAAACTAAAACTTTATTTACAGATGAAGAATAGACTGAGCTCACAGAGTTAGCAAGGACAGCAGGTGTCTGAGGAGACAAATCAGGTTTACTCCAGACAATTCAGCAGTGTAGTTTGTTAGCGATTGAGAACTACCACCGTGGAAAACAGAAGCTGGACACGCAACCAGGAACACCGATGCAGATAGATTAGGCTACTACTATATCTGCTGTGTTTTCCTTCCTATGCTCTCTTCCCTACACAGTGAGGGTGGGGGGTGGGGAGGGAAGAGACCCATCTTTTATACAAAACTCATGAGCACAGACACTAGCCTTTCTCCCTCCAAGCAATTTGTGGCCAATTATGCAGTTAGAACATTGAATGGCAAAGCCTCCTGTAATGTTCTCTCTCTTTTTGCTCTCTTTGCTACAGAAGTTCACAATACATATGTAATTGCTCTAATTTTTTTCCACCTCCTTTAGGGAAAGAGACTATTTTTCTTTTTAAAGGATATTAGTAACCCTCTGGCAATTCCATTTATCTCTTCGGCACAGTGATTCTGAAAGTATCAGCTCTCTTTCACATCGAGAGAGAGGAGGGGAAAAGGAAGGCCAGCGAATACCTTCTGAGACAATGTGAATTGCAAGTGTACATCTCTCTCTCGCTCACTCACACACAAAATTCTTTTCCCCCCTCGTCTTTCTTGTTTCAGGAAATGAGACAAGTCCAACACAAAACAAAAAGATGACACTTCCATAAATATTGAAGTGCAGACACCCTGTAATAATGCAGAGTTAACAATGTGCATATTTTATTTATGCAATAAGACAGCAGGGATGTGCTGATTTATTTGCTTGAGCTAAAAGGTTTTGAGGCACTGCTGGTATATCCAAGCAGGAGGGGTTAATGCGAAAATTTCAAATAAAATCAATCAGGAATGAGCACTGCTGCCATATCCCATTTTCATGCACCCTCGCGATTGCCTGCTCTCAATACATAGAAAATGGTCACCTTCTTGCTTATTATACAATTAGTAACCATGTCAGCATTTTCCAGGAAAAAAACCAAACAAACTGAAAAACAGCCAGTCCGCCTCTCTGAATGTTTTAACTTCCTTGCTTAGAACCTCAACAAAATAATCCCTAGGAACAGCCAGGAGTCATGCTCCTCTTGATTTATTATTATCCATCCATAGACTTTTCCCAAGAGAGCCGTAAACTTACTATTAGAGCACAATATTCTGTTTCCTCATATTCATCCATATTTTGATACTCGCTGTATTTTGTACCAAGATTATATTAAATCACCTTCCCATATATAACAATCTTGTTCTTTCTTTCTCCTTTTTTAAAAAAAGACATGACTAGGAACATCCAGACATTTGATAGTCAAGTCAATGACTATCAAATGGATTAGGAAAAGGTGCCATTTGGTATGTAAGTGTCAGAATCCACCAACAAGAGATTTGTAGTAAAATTAAGTATCTATTCAAAATATTAGCTATTGATCATTAGTCTCCCCAACAAAAGGTGTCAGTGATTTTGGCACAGTGAAAAAAAAGTACCGAAGAAAGGGGAAAATAAACTTCACAGCAGGGTAAAAACATTCCAAAGACTTACATAAAATGTACGTATTTTCTCTAAGCTAGAACCTTCTGTATTGACTTAAGCTATTTCTGAATGCCAGTGCTGAAGTGGGAATAGATTTATCTTATTTGAAATAAACAGATCCTACAAATACAGTATCCAAAGTGACACAGGAGGTATTTGCATGCCTACAAGTTTGTGTCACCAGAACACACCTGCTCCTCAGATTCCCTCTACAAATCCAGGTCATGGACATGTCCTGTCATAGTGCTCCACAGGAAGCCTGTATATGTCAGTCTGCTGCCCAGCCACCAGGAAAGGGAGGATTCAAAGAGCTATGGACCCAGGTCATGGCTTATGTCTTGACTGCCTGAGGCTGATGTTAAATACTAAACCTATAATGAAAGTTTGCTTGAAAGTCTTATTCTAACAAACTGCTATTGTAGTATTTAAAGCCTTGCTGTAGTAGTAGTAGTAGTTGTGTGCCTTCAAGTCATTTCTGACTTATGGCAACTGAAACAGGGTTATCTTGGTAAAATCTGTTCAGAGGAGAATTTCCTTTGCCTTACTACTTAATCCTACATGACTGAGTAGAAGAGGGAGCAAAACAATCCCATATTAATGGAATAAGTGCAATGTTTTCAGACAGTAGGACAGAACAACGTCTCCAGATGTAGTCAAGTTTGGGAAGCCATCGTCACCACTCTTCAGTTTTATTCATTCCCCTTGCACTCATTTTTAGGCATCTGTTTTATGACTCTATTTCTATTTGCTGTACAAGGACACATATTGTGGTTACTTCATCTGCAATATTGCTAGATGGTCTTTGAGAGACAGAAAGTGTTGGCCTTACTTCTTTGCTACTGAGAGGTAGCTTGGGCTTTCTATTATAGAACACATTAAACTTTGGGTGGCCATAAGTTAACAGGCGAATGGGGGCTTTTGGCACAGTGCCTACAGCAACATCCCTTTGTAGAACACTACATATAATGTTATAAGCATTGAAAATATACAGCCGCTAAGAAATGGAGCATTTATACTAAATGTCCATCTTGCCTACATTTCTCATGAAGGGAAGTTGCAAATCAGCTGCTGTAAATCAGAGAAGTCAAATGTTCTAAATCAGGTGAAGATGAGAAGTAGCTCAAGATGGCATAGAGTCAATGAACTTGAATTTCTTAATGATTTCACTGGTTGTCATTCTAATGAAAACCCAGTTCTGGAAAACATGAACAAAACAATTTTCTCCTTCTAACTATTGAGAGAATAGTACTCCCCCTCCCAATGTTGAAAGAAAATAATCAATAAAAAGCCAAATGGGGGAGTGCATCATCTGATCCACCTACTTTCATGGGAAGTTTGCATTGTATAGCCAGTAACACCTTGGTCTGTGATTTATTTTAGGTAGGGTAGTGAGGGGGAAGAGCTATTTTAGGTCACATACTGTGTCAGGCAAACTGTTGTCCCCTATTTAATCTGTGTTTCCACGAATTCTATAGGTGAATGATCTAGACTTAGTTCCCTAGGCACCAAATGCCTACCATCTAACAAAATACCAAGGAAACTGCTTACACCTTATGGAGAAATCAACAACCATCACAACAAACTTTTCCTCTCATTTTCTTTCCTTCTTTCATATTCTGCTTTTTACAAAAAAAGGATCATGGCAGCATTAGGTAATTATCACAAACACAGATAAAAACATATAAAGTGTAAGTGAAAATACATAAAATGTTATTATTCAAATAAAATTAAACTAATTTTGCGAATATTATGGATTTTAAAACAAATATATGAAACAAAAGTCAATATTGAAATATCTTGCACTCAGTTCTTAAAAGCCTGTTGAAATAGAATAAAAGAAACAGTCCTGGCTGTCTTAGGAATCTTTTGCAGTCCTTAAAGAGAGAGCTTCAAATCCTTGAAGCATCCACCAAGATATTTCTCTCCCATGTCCCCACCAGTTGTACCTATGAAATCAATGCAGTAGAATTGTTATTCCATTTATAAACGTCAATGAGTCAGCTTAAGGCGCAACACTAGAAAAGAACAAGGTTAGCAATTGGACAGAAGTCATGTTTCCACTAACACAGTTCACCTCAGTTGCATCGGAATCCAAAGAAACGTTTCTAGTGGGAAGTATAAACATACAGATATGTGTACATGCAACACATACAAATACTAATCTAAAGATAGTAGCTTCATCCGACTTCTAGTAACCAACTGAATCATGCATTCGGATGGATGGGGGAAAACTGTGATCAAAATGGGTTTGTCAGATTCTGATCCTAAGGCATAGGTGCATCTTGTCCTCAAATCCAATGTTTCCTTCTCGTCCTGCTGCTTTTATTTCCAGGAAATAAAATTTCGCTCTCAGTATAGTATGGTATGTGACTACTGAAGTTGGAGCAACTATGACTCAGCACCAAGTACTGTAATGACACATGCTTTGCTCCTGTCTATGCTCCTTGTAGTTTGCAGTAGTATCTGTCTACCTCTTTGCCTGCCTTTTTGATTAGGTGGCATGGTCCTTTATCCCCCTACTCTACTCCTACACCAAAATTGGATGGATACAGTGCTGGGGCTTGGTTGGAATTGTTGGCTTTTCAAATCCTGTTTGCCAAATGCCCACATTCACCACTGTTCTAATCTCTTTGCACTTCCTGAGACTTTGGTGCAAAAAATAATACCTTCCTTTGATGTTCTATTTCATTCACCATTATTCTCAAAGCTTGTTCCTGTTTTTTTTTTTAATGTGGTAGAAAATTTATCTATTGACAGCTTTAATTGTGTTCATTACAGGAGGTCTATTCACCAACTTAAACTGATCTCTAAAACCCAACAGGCTTCATTTCACTGAAACAGTAATTGTATGGCAAATTTTAAAATAACATAAATATTCTTGAATGTTCTTTATAGTCAATAAAAAAAATATCAGAGATGTGGAGGGGGTGGTGGTAAAAAAAACTCCCATCTGTTGACACTTAAGACTTTTGGTCAACAGATGCTCTAAACCAGGATAGGGCAAATCATATATAGTCAGAACATATGACTTACATCAAATCTGTTACCCTCAGGATGGGAAAGAGGATATTTCTCTATGCCCTATGTGAGATGTCCTGAGAATGTGAGCATTATCCTTCTGTCAGATGTCACATATATCAATGAACAATATGCCAAGAGTGCTGAGCAGAGGGACAGACTCCCCATGGGACACAGAACTAGACTTTGAGTGCTGTGTATCCAACCAAATATCAAATGTACCATCTACGCATTCAGATTATGCACCTTAGGAGATGCATTAGTTGTCTCTCACTGACAATGGGTTCCTGGTAAATGGTGCGGAAATATATTTGCTTTCCCAGCAAATTCATATTCCAATCTAAAACAGGACTTCATTTTCTTTTTTCAAATCCAAAATGCAGGCAATTCACACAAGTTGCCCTGAACAGCATCTCTGGGAGACCATTGTAAATACCAAAGTGCATGAATACTTCTGTGGTCAAATTTGCAATTTTATGGTAAACGTATCAGCAGAAGGATCAAATAATATTATTGTGATAGATGTTAAAGCCGCAGCACACCTTGGACACAGTGGCTCCACTTGCTACAGACCAAATCCTGACTACTTTCACATAAAACTAGTTAGTGGGCTGTATTGCCATGAAATGTACCTTCCTACTGACCCATAATGATTTCTCCTCACAAATGTATGCATGTCTATTTAAATACATGTCAGTGCTGAAATGAAGTCTTTCTCATGAACCACTGGACTGCTACTCTCTACTAGTATACTGCCATTTTTTCTAGAGAAGTGATCACATCACATCTGAAAGTGTTGCCGTTTTCAAAAAATAATGTCTACAATGAAACAAAAGGCTGGAGGCCTCTGTGTGATAAATACTGTGATAAATAGTGACGCAAAACATTTATAAGCTAGGTTTCTCGCTTATGTCTCTTTAATATCCTCTGAACTCCAAACAGTGAACACAGCTAGAATTCCTTTTATCCCAGCTGCAGAAAAAAAAACCATCTCAGAGTGGATTTGGGTTTTTTGTTTTCTTCTTCTTTGTACAGCAACAGAAAAATGTGTGCTACTGAAGGAAGGGTGCAATCGTTTCCCCAGTGCCTTGTTATCTATTATATTTGTCTTTCCAAAATAAAATCCAGTGACATTTAAACAGAGAGCCAAATGATTTTGCTTTCTACAACTGGGATAGATTTTAATTCACTTTACCTTTTCTGGTTTTTGTACTGAAGCCACTGAGATATGAAGTGTGCTGGCTCAGCTTTCTTTCCCCTTGGCTTCCTTTAGTCAGTTGGATTTGCCTTGAAAGGGCAACACAGCGAGTTTAGATTATAAACCAAGGGTGAGGAACCTCTCAGGGCCATATTACTAATGCTGAAATGTGTACATGTCATGATCTCTCTCTCTCTCTCACACACACACACACACACATTGACACATCATATAGACATCCATGAAAGAGTCACGAGTCCACCTTCAGTGGAAAGGAAAAGAAAGGCATAGAAGAGCATACTATTTTCTATTTTGCGTGGGCACACAAAAAGACATATAAGTATGAGGAAATATCCTTTCTTTCACAATCAAGATGATCTGTGGCACAATTGTTTGAGAAACTATTACCAGCACCAGGAATTCAGTGACTTTCACCATCTTATTATTTCTTAGTTCTTATTATTTGGTTGCACTTTATTTATTTATTTATATCCCACCTTTCTCTACCCTGAGGGAGACTCAAGGTGGCTTACAATTGCACCTCCATGGTGCCTTAAAACATACCACATCAGTTAAAACATAAGTTAAACATTAAAACATAAGTATAATAAAAAATACATTTCAATGAATCACATCATCCAGAGTCACAGTCTAAAGGCCAATCCGTAGTCAAATTGCACATATTCCATATGAACATTCCTGCACCATTCTATTTTTCAAATGCCTGCTCTCAGAGCAAGGTTTTGACTCTCTTTCTAAACACTAAGAGAGAGGGAGCTGTCTTGATATCACTAGGGAGGGAGTTCCACAACTAAGGGGCCACCACTGAGAAGGTCCTGTCTCTCATCCCCACCAACCGTGTTTGTGAAGGTGGTACCAAGAGAAGGGCTTCCCCAGACAATGCTTTGTTTAATACATCCTTATAGCTTCACATCTATGAACACTACCCACAAAGAATCAAACTGATGCCAAGCCAAAAGAAGAAGAGAACCAAATTAACAGACAGCATTGAACACCTGCAAGAAGCAGACAGTAGGAGAGAAACATACTTTTGGTCCCTTATTTTCACAAAGAATATAATACACAGAATCTTAGACATAGAAGTAGCTGCAAGGGCCATAAAAATCATTATAACTATGTTGAAGAAACTACAACATATGCAGTCTATCCACTTTTTTTTTTTTTTGGTTGTGTCAGGAGCGACTTGAGAAACTGCAAGTCGCTTCTGGTGTGAGAGAATTGGCCATCTGCAAGGACGTTGCCCAGGGGACGCCCGGATGATTTGATGTTTTTATCATCCTTGTGGGAGGCTTCTCTCATGTCCCCGCATGGGGAGCTGGAGCTGATAGAGGGAGCTCATCTGCCTCTCCCCGGATTTGAACCTGCGACCTGTCGGTCTTCAGTCCTGCCGGCACAGGGGTTTAACCCACTGCGCCACCGGGGGCTCCAGTCTATCCAATGCAATTTTATGAATCAGCACCCCCACAAACCACAGGAACAAGCTTAAAAACCAAGACACCAACCAAGTTTTTAGACTAAAGATATTTTTCCTAATATTGAGATGGAATCTTTTTTTCTTGTACTATGGATCAAAATTATTTTGCCACAAATAATAGACTACATTTTTTCAAACATAGGACTGGAGAACACCAGTTGTTGGGCAACCCAACCCTCCCAAAAAGACAGAATTTTCTGTCTGCTCATTGGTTCTCATTCAAGGCTACTCATTAGTACACAATAATAGGCAGCATCCATATCAATGTGATTGCAAAGTATAGGTGAAGAACAGATATGTACATGGCAATGGTTGTGGGGGGGAAAGGGTGATCAATTAATACATTGCTCCAAACAGTATGTGTGGGGAGCAAAGTACAGCTGACTTAACAGTGTGAGGGTAATTATGAATGCCAATGGTACAATATTAGCAGGGTTTATCCCCAGAATTAGCTTTCATCAGAAATGCACAGGGCCATGAGATACATGAAGTTAATTAGAAAGGAAATTCCTTTCAGTATGTGTAGAGTACTTTCCTCTCACCATGAGTAAGCATGCAACCATACAAATGGGATTAGAGGAAGGCCATAACTCTCATAGTGTTGAGCCTTCCAAGTTCCTATTTAAAAACAGTGCACTGTGTTTGACTCCCAGGAAAATAACTGTGTGTAGGATATGAGAACCAAAAAGAGAAAACAAGGGAAGGAAAAATGTAGATGTAGAGAACAAAGAAGGGAAGAGATGAATAGGAATGAAAGGACTGATTAATGGAAGAACAACAGAAATATTTTTAAATGTCACACAAATAGATAAGGAATGGGAGATGGGAGAGAGAAGAGCATTTCTGGAAGAAGATACAGAGGTGGGAAGGCCATTCTTTTTAGCAAATTCCATATCCTGACTACTCAATCTTTTGAGAAATCTGGAAAATAGATTGACAATTAAAAATAAAAGGAATTTGGACATTAACAATCTATAAGATACCAAGGTCATGAGTTCTGAAGTGCTGGGTACAGATTTGGTGATGACACAGTATTCTTTAATAGCAAAACTAGAATAAAGTCAAAAGTGCAATCTTAAAAATCATTTGAAGATGTCACAGAGGTATTTGTGTAGCTCTTTGCTACAATTAATATCCCATCACTTCCTTCTATTATTTCCAGAAGCGACACAGTTTGACTGCTGTTACAAAGGACAAAGCAAGTCCTCTCATCTCTGTTAAGTAGGCTTGAATAGAAATCAATAACCATAAGAATGAGGTATGGAGAAATTGTCCTTCATTCAGCTTTGTTTCCACGTGTTGTCTACCAAGCTGTCAAAAAAGAATATACAGTGGTTCCCAAAATTAGTATAAAGGATGTAGCCAAGCCGTAATGAGGCTGTCGGTTTGAAGGAGTCCAAAAGAAGATCAGGATGAGGAGCATCTCTCAGAGATCGACAATAAACCATTTGTGAATTAGAGTGATGATGGCTTTGTATCCATAATGCACCTTTGAAGTCTCACATGCTGGCTGATTCCATCCCTAGCAACTCCACCTCCTGACATTTGTGAGTACTGGGGAAACTTCAGTCACATAGTAGATATGTCAAAATATGATGACAGTCTCCTCTGGGATGAGACTCACTGTGCCTCTCATTTTGTAATTGGCCTTGTTAGAACTTGTTGGCTTTGAAGGAACTTATTTGCTGTGGTGCAAATTCAAGATTAGACAGTGGCTGCAAAGAGACCAGTAGTTTGTCTCCCTAACTTGGAGAATGTGAAGGTGTACCATGACCAAGGAGGTTTGCAAAGGCCTGTCCAGGGCAGTTGATGACTCTTGGGTCTTGGAGGTCTTTCATTAATAGGATCTCTACAAGTCAACTTTATATAAACAATCTACATGTGGAAATTATGGATGCCAATGTGAACTAGATATCTTTAAAGTATTTTGTTTTGTTTTTCTTTTCTAGTGCTGCATCTGCTCCAGTGATTATTTGGATGGGGTGTTACCTGTAAAGGAAATGGTAAGAGATAGTAATGGATGATTCTGGTAGGCATATTTGCCCCTGAATGCTCCGGTTATTGCATAATTTTGGGACATTGGCAGAAATTATGGGTATATATCTCATGCAATAAGCTCCCAATACTGGGGGAAATTCAGTTGAGTGAACAGAGGAATATGTAGATAGGATTTGCCGGGTCAAACAATTTCTTCATGTTGTACGGTATTAGCTATTCTGATTGACACTGGATCTCCAAAACCTCAGGCAGAAGTCTTTTCTAGCATCAGCTGCATTGTCATTTTAACTTGAATTGCTAGGGATTGAGCCCAAGACTATCTGCACACAAAACATGTGTCCATCTATTAGGCTAAAGGAAACAGTTGAGCAGTTAGCTGACAAAGAAGTAAAGGGAATGTTAAGAGAGGTCAGAGAAATATCAGATAAGCTGAACAAATTCTTTACATCAGTCTTCAATGAGAAAGATCTAGCGCACATATCCACACTTTAAAAGATTTTTTCCCAGGGAAAGAGTCTGAGAATTGAAACAGAGGTGTCAAGAGATTAAGTTGTAGGTTTTACTGACAAATTAAAAACTGCTGTTGCAGTGTTTGGGCAGCATGTACCCAAGAGTTCTTAAAGAATTCAAGGGTGAAATTGTTGATTCCCTTTAAAATTCAATGTTTCCTAAAATGGTTGCGCCTGTACCAAAAGACTGGAAAGGAGATAACATAATGTGAATGGGCAGAACAGGGAGGTGAGGAAAGTGTAGGCTGCTTAGCTTGATGTTTGTTCTTGACACATTGGCAGAAAGTAAAGTTTCAGATAGAATTATTGTATATACTTGTGTACAAGTCAACTCTATGTATATTTTGAGGGCAGGCATTGAGATCAATGTTATGGGTTTTTATATGACCTGAAGATCAATTGGGGGTTATTCCACAGAGAGGGGAAGTGGTGACCAGCTGTTCCTGGCTGCTACCAGCATTTTCCTGCCCAGACATTCAAAAAAGCTTTTTGCCACTCTACTTGGAGAAGGGGGAAGGGTGTGTGATAAAAGTTAAGGTGCAATATATAGAAACATCCCTGAGTAGAATGGTGAAAGGCAAGAGCTTAGTCCATTCTGGGATAACCATAAAAGAAGCACCCAGCCTCCCTTTACTTTCTTGGTGCTTCTTGGAAGGGAAGCACCAAAGATCTCCCACTACTCTCACAATTTTCAGGCCCAAATATTCAAAAAGACTAGAAGTAGTGCTACAGCACAAAGTAGCAGTGGGCTTTCCCTGGGTGGACAAAGCTCTTGCTTTTTGCCACTCTACTCAGACGGGGGTTATTTTTTTTGAATCAGAGTAAAGATACAATACTTACACTGGCCAATGTATAAGGTGGCCCAGCTTTGCAGGATAGTTTTCACTAAAATTTCTAGACTCAAGAACATACAGTACTCAACATGTAGAAATGAAGTATTTCTGAAGAACAGACAGCTCTCTACCAGGTGGAGCTGACCCAGTACATAATACAGACTTAGACTTTCAAAAAGTAATCTTTTCACAAACAATCTAGGAGTAGGAAAAGTTTGCATATCACCTCAAATTATAAGATATAAAAAAATATAAAATTATAAGATGTAAAAAAACCAAAGTGACTTCTTAGAGGTTCAACAGAATCTCTTAGACTGGATAACACATGAATACATACACACACACAGCAAGTAAAATTCAATCTAGGTAAAGTGATATTCAATATACACATAGTGTTGCATGGAGGCTGACCTGGAGGTGATGGACCAGGAAAGAAATCTTGCAGGTCATGGTGGATAGCTCGATGAAAATGTTAACTCAGTATGCAACAGCTGTGAAATATTGCAAATTTCATGCTAGGGATCATTAGAAAAGCAACTGCAAATAAATCTGTCAGTGCCTTCATGCTCATATACAAATCCACGGTTGCAAACACATTTCAAATATTGGTAAGCTTGCACATAATTTTAATTCAGAGCTGTGTTCAAATACGTATCTGTGCAAACTTCCAAGCACATTCACTCCACTTTGCCCTCTCCTTCTTCTTGAGAGGTGTGGGGTGTAAAGGTCATTTAGCTAGGAGTGGGAAACCTGTGGCTTTCCAGATCCTGGTAAACTCTGACTCCCATTATCTTTGTCTGGATCTGCAGATTGGGACAGATGGGAATTGGAGGTAAAACAAATTGCCTATCCCCTACTCGACATTTGCTAATTTCAAGACATAGTTTGTTTTTTGTGGGTTTTTTTTTTTTAGCAAGAAAGATTTTATTTTCAACCAAAATTCCTTGTTCATACATCACAATACACCAAAAATCTAATACAGTGAAAATGAAGCAGAGCTTATTCCTCCAGCTGCTAGTGCATGGGAGCTTGGAAAGATGAGAGAAATGAACACATGGGAACAAATCTGCAGTTTCACTCTTGTTCTTCCAAAAGAAATGTTATGTTTTACATTTATATGTGAATGCCCCATTTCAAAGTAACTGGGAAAACGGTGCAAAACAGAAAATTCAAAGTGATTCAAGGCCTGAAATGACTTTCCTACAATAAAAGGCTAGAGCATTTGGGGGTTTTCCATTATTGGTTTAGGAAGACGGGATATGGTTAAATAAATTAAACATTCTGCCAGTCTTGCACTGTCAAATTTGGAGTTCTCTAATAAGATTTGCTTGATATAGAACAGGCATAGCAAAGTATTTATTTATGAACCATATTCATAGTTCATGTATGACTCCCCTGAAATGTGATGATAGCCAATGGCCAAAATGGTGAATGGGTAATTTCATGGGGAACAGGCCACTTTTGCTGGGATGAGCCATGACAGCTATAATGTATCCTCCAAAGGCAGAGGCCATATGGCACTGCATGCCAGCTGCTAGAAAAGTGTCTGTTCAAGTTCTGTTTGTGTCTTACCAAATGTATATCATTGTTTCTCACAGGAAACAAAATACAAGACAACATGGATTATGAGTCTCATCCAGTGAGGCTGTTCTTATATTCAAATGTCTTAGTTTCAACCATGTGTTAGAAGTGCAAAAGCACACAATCTGCAGCATTTTCATATAAATACGGACCAATGTAATGGTTTATATATGTTGAAAATCTCTTATCTCTTATCTAGAATTTCAAACTGTGAAATACTCCAAAATCCAACAGAGTTCTTCAGGTAGCTGAGATAGTGACACCTTTGCTTTCTGATGGTTCAGTGCACACAAACTTTGCTTCATGCACAAAATTATTATAAATATTGCATATAAAATCACCTTTAAGCCATGGGTATAAGATATATATGAAACATAAATACATTTCATGTTTAGACTTGGGTTCCATTTCCAATATTATGCATATATTCCAAAAATTTTAAAAAAATATGAAATCTGAACACCTCTTGTCCCATTTCAGATAAGGGATACTCAACTTGTATTTACTTAAATAAAAGATTAGTTTTCTGTAACAATCTAGATGCAATTTAACTGCCTCAAATATTATTTCCTTTTTTTTCTTACACATTGCTATGTATGCTGGAATCAAAATCCACTTTTAGTACATATATGATAGCCACCACAGTGACTTCCACTCCATAACTGATTGAGCCACAAGCGCTAAGGCCCTGAGATTATCTATTGAAAAACAAGCAAATAGCAACCCAATTATTAAGACAATAGTGCGAGAGGGGAATATGTGTGTGCTTGTGCAAGACTGGCTACAAAAATACCATAATAATGCTGTTTCAGAAAAAGTAGAAATTCTTATAAGACTATTTTACGCTAACACCCCAAATATGCTTCTGGCTCAGTATACGTATTACATTTCAATAAATAAATAAATAAATAGGAAAAATCAGAATAGCTTTGAATTTAATTCTTTCTTTTTTAATGACCCACAACGACACAGACATGTGACATACAAAAATACCACCCAAAGACAAAAGACACACGTCCAAATTCGTGTTTTTGTCTATAATTTAATGATAGTGGGTTGTTTTAGGTTTTTCAGGCTGTATGGCCATGTTCTAGAAGCGTTATCTCCTGATGTTTTGCCTGCATCTATGGCAGGCACCCTCAAAGGTTGTGATAGATTGTACTCTACATATCTTTTTTATATCACCTTGGTCAGTCATTCAGCAGAGGGGCATTACCGTTATTGTAAGTAAATAAGCTAACTTCCCAGTAAGAAGACAGGAAGCAAAACAAAGTGATACAAAGACAGCTAAGACACCTAACGACCTGTAGTTCGTACGTTTCTAAAGCAACAAGGTAAACATGAGAAGAAAAGCAAAAAGAGGTCACCTGAATCAGCCAACATCAGTGATAAGATGTAAGAAGAATGTCTTCTAAAGATATACTCTTTAAAGATACACTCTTGAGATGAAAAATATATACATGCCTCACATATTTTGTCACAAGAAAATTAATGGGAGGAGAGCGAACACCCAGAGCTTTGCTCTCCCCGGCATACAAATATTCCATCTGCACTGTCACACACATTACAAAATGGGCTTTCCACTTTAAAACCTCAACACTGATGAGCAAAATCAAATCAAGTACTTGCATCAGTGCAATTGTGAAGTATCCTTATTTAAATTTTCTGGAAGGAATGCATTACTTTGGGGAATCACTGATATGCTTACCACTGAAGCTTTTCCACACCGTTTGCTATTTTATTTGGAGATATGTATGCGAGATTGAAACACAAACTATCAAAGGCTTTTGGCCATAGGTTATAGTATCATTTCACCCTCATTTATTACTTCTACAGCATTTAATGCACTAAGTGCGCTACAATAAATGAAAAAAATAGTGATGGTCTATCAATTTTCAATCTTAAAAAAAAAAATCTAAAATGGTCCTAGGATTTACTTTTCTTAAAGCTTAATTCAATTTTATCAACTTTTGTCAGTCTCTAATATTTCTAAACGTACTAAAGTCCAATGTGGCCATTCAGCTTGCACACACAAGAGTTCAAAGAATGGTGGGGGCAAGGGTACATAGGAATACTTCCAATTCTCTGTATATCGAAGGCAAAGGTCCATAGGGTGCTATGATTGTGTTCAGTTTAACAAGCATAAAAACTCAAAAAACATGAATAAGGTATATTTATAATTTGGGAGATTGTTCAGCTGAATGTCCACAGAACACATTCTCATATTAACATGTCTATCGTTTAATCTCTCATGTGGGAAGGCTGAGCACCTGGAAAAGGCATAAATATCCCATTTTTCTCAGCGGCAATCAATTTCAGGGTTAATGCAATAATATTTAGTTCCTTGTGCATAACAGAACATATTGAATTTATCATACTCATGTAACATGTCTTTTTTTCTTTACAGATACATAAGCAAAGCACTTTGGATGCAAACAGAAAGTCCTTCAGCAGGAGCAAACCTATGATCAGATTCACTAACAGCATCTTCTACAGTCTCCTCCCCAGCACCAAGCTGAACATTGTACTTCTCTGTCAGTCAACTTCAAGCACTGATTCCCAAATTCAAACTGTAAATTTATTCCAAACTGTTTTTCTTCACACATGTCTAGCTCTGTGATGACATATTTTGAAAATTGGATTCAAGGCCATTACAAAATAACAACCTCAACCACTCCTGGCCAAGTTATCATAGATATTACTGTAGTTCATTGATTAAGCCACACTTTCCCCCAAATAAACATATCTAAAGACTTGGCAAATCTTAGAATCACAGGATACACACACAAATAATACATATACATATATAGTCATACACATAAAATGATCAAGGGTCTGGAGAACGAGTCCCATGAGGAGCAACTCAAAGAGCTGAGCATGTTTAGCCTGAAGAAGAGAAGGGTGAGAGAAGACATGATGGCCATGTATAAAGAAGTGAGGGGAAGTCATAGGGAGGAGGGAGCAAGCTTGTTTTCTGTTGCCCTCGAGACTAGGAGGTGGAACAATGGTTAAACTACAGGAAACGAGATTCCACCTGAACATTAGGAAGAACTTCCTGACCGTGAGAGCCGTTCAGCAGTGGAACTCTCTGCCCCGGAGTGTGGTGGCGGCTCCTTGTTTGGAGGCTTTTAAACAGAGGCTGGATGGCCATCTGTCGGGGGTACTTTGAATGTGATTTTTGTGCTTCTTGGTAGGTGGTTAGATGGTCCATGAGGTCTCTTCCAAATCTATGATTCTATGGTGGTATTGAAAATAGTGTATGTCTTAGATTTGAAATACAGTACAGTATTATCAAATCCTCAACATAGTACTTTGCTTAAGTTAAATAAATGTGTGTGAAAGCTACATGCTTAAATCTATGGCAATTTCATCAATATGAGCCTGGTATTTATTTATTTGTTTATTTGTTTATTTATTTATTATTTACAGTATTTATATACCACCTTTCTCACCCCTGGGGGGACTCAAAGTGGTTATATTAGGTAAATATTAGGCTGGATAAATATTATCCTAAGAAGAGAAAAGCAACATAAGATTCCTCTTTTATTTATTTATGGTAATAGATGGGTTCTAGGCACACCTGACAATACATTTCTAGAGTAATTTTAATAAAACAGAGCTATAATTAACTATTGAGTCCCAGGCTGCAGAACACGAATGCTTACTGCCACTTCTGTAGCCCGATTCCATGTATACTTCTTGCTCCTTGATAATAAAGTATTATTTTCATGTATGGTTCAGCCCACACCACAAATGAATGCAACCAACTCGCCCCTTTCCTTGATCCCATTTTTCAGCCATATTGTTTATACCTGGTGTGACTGGAGCACAGTGTGGAAAAGACTTAATTTGGAGTATGAATGTTACTATAATATAGAATCCACTTTGATTCTTAGATTTGAGGTTTTTAAGCAAGTGTGCTTAAATTATCTCAAATGTAGGTTAATTACGTTTTTTTGTGTATGAGTGATCATGTGTCAAGGGAAAGAGTAACAAGGGGGAAAGTAGGCTTGTAAACAAATGAAAAGGAGAATTAAATTAATGAGAAGTTGAATATGTGAAATTGTAAGGGTGCTTTTTCAAGAAAATAGCCTTCATCAAGAAGAATAGGAAACTTGATTAATAAAAAGCAAAATGAATGTAGATGTGAATAGGTGTAGAGAAATATTAATGTGCACAATACCTCTGCTTTGCAATGACACAATAAACACAAGTAAAGCAGCTGTGAACTGGCAGGTACAAAGTAGGAAATAAATGGGAAGACAAAAAATGTGCATTGCACTGCCTCATGTACAACATGCCTTGGCACCCACCAGCATATAATTTTTATCTTTCATGTCCAAACTGAGGAGCCCCTGGTGGCGCAAAGGGTTAAACCCTTGTGCCGGCAGGACTGCTGACTGATAGGTCTGCAGTTTGAATCCGGGGAGAACAGGTTGAGCTCCCTCTGTTAGCTCCAGCTTCCCATGTGGGGACATGAGAGAAGCCTCATTGGTCAACGTCCTTGCAGGCGGTCAATTCTCTTACACCAGAAGTGACTTGTGACTTCCAAACTATTCTATGGTAAGGGAGAAATGTTACTGACTTAAATATCAGGGCTGGGGGGGGGGGGGATCAAAATTCACAATGTCCACAAAGATTTCACCATTTGAGGTATTTATTTATTTTATTTACTTCATTTCTACCCCACCTTTCTCACCCAAAGGGACTTAAGACGGCTTACAATTCTGGCAAAAATTCAATGCTGGTAAAAACCAGTACTAGCAATAAAAAATTAAACAGCTAAAAACAATTAACACTAAGCAATAATAAAATATAAATTTAAAAAGCAGATAAAATGTGTAGTTCAATTCTTCAGGTATAAGGAAATGAAGATATTGTGGTCCATATATACCAACATGAGGGTAAAATTCATAAGCCAAGATTATTCAAGTGCTGAACAATTTTGAACTACTTTTCTATCTCATCAATAAACTCACTTTTCTTGAAATGGCCCATCTTTTGCAGAATTGTTACCTATTTTTTCCACACACACACACACATATATAGGGGATAGATGATTGATGATATAACCAAAAGGCAAAGTTTCCACATAACAAAATACTTTTACTGTTATATTAAGATTATAATGGTTCATTAAGATTATAATTATGCCAGGATATTGGCAGAGCCAATCAGTCTGGACAAAGGTCTGGACAAAGGCATTGTAAGTGACCTCAATGATTTCTGAATATGTTTATAAAGGCTATGCTTATTTTCCAAAATACATGTATTTCCTACTTTTGTTCTGGAATTTCTAAGAAATGTATACCAGGCAGCTTGGAGTTTTTTCACACTACCAACCTTCTCTATTAGACACCTGTTCTGAAAATAACTGTGGCTTTTTTCAATTACCTTCAGGTTGATTTGTTGCTGTAAAGGCAGCACCTGCCTCTCCATGCTTTCACATTGTGCTGCAAGCATATGTAATGTGTTTATGAGAGCAAACAGAAGGAGCGTTGAGGAGCTTCACTAGGTCTAATTAAAGCAGGGAGCATCCTACAATTTTACCCATGTAGAACACAGCTTACTTATTTGTTTAAGTGTATGGGCTTCACTTGGAACTGCCAAAGTACAGGTGTCATTGGATGACAGCAACAAGCTACTGAAGTAGGAGTTCTCTGCTAATCCTTTTAAGGCAGATACACAACAGCAGATGAAAGCATAGAAACTCTTCTACTGTAGACTGGAGCATACCAGCTGGTACAGTTGATGGAAAGACAATACTGCATAGTTTAGCTCTTTATAAATGGGGGTGACATCTTCCCTTCCATCATTACCACACAATAAATTGAAATGCACATGATGGATTCACCAAGTGAGATATACACCTCAGTGTCAATGGAAAGACAATGCTAGCATGACTCACCAGATCAAAATTACTGTATCATCAAAAGTTGTCTCTCTTGGTGAGAGTAGCAGTAGAGCTAGTAAGTGGTGAGAGTGTAGGAAGAGAGGGTGGTGATTACGATAGCGATGATGAATCAAGGCAATATTCTTCCCTCAGTTCTCCTGTGGCTAATTGATTTTAAAGTTACTCCACACAGAGAGACAAATATTTCACAACAGAATGAGAAAGCAAGGATAAGAAAAGCCTCCTTGGATTACTACAGGTGATTAACTTTAGCGGAAACAATGCATTTGGTGGATCAAACTTTTACTACTGCCACACTCCCTTCCCTACCACATAATTAAGATAGATTAAATTGCCGGTGTAGGTGAAGACAAGTTTCAGCCCGGTTACTGCCACAACCAGGATTAGTCCATGATATTTTGCTACCTGGGGCACAGAGCAACACACTATCTCCTCCCAGCCTGTTTATGAATGCTAACTAGGTTGGCAATCTGATTTCAATGTAGGAAAGGATAATGTCCTTCATTCCATGTGAGGGAAGCAAGCCAGTTTACAGGTATATATATGGCACACAGAGTTCTTTAGAATCTGCTTTTAGTACAACCGCCTATTCACAGGAGATACATTCCAATTCCGCCTGTGGACAATAGCAAACCCTATATTTTGACTATTCAAGGTGGGACAAAAGCCACAATGGGGTTTCAATATTTAATAACTTATTTATTTTTCGTATTTCATTTACAATGTCATAGCTTAATATACAGCATATATAGGACATAAATATATATTGCATGTGAAAAATCAAATCTTGTAAGCAGCATTCAATTCCATAGCATCGTACATAGTATATATAGGACTCCTACATGGCTTCTGGCTACACTACATTTGGACTCGACATATGATTGAATAGTACAGGAAAACCTAGAGAGACTCATAAATACTTCCATCTGTGGACCTGTTAACGTCCTCTGGTGCTTGGGCTGGGAGAATATGACTGAATTGCATTGGAGGCCCTAAAGAGGTCCACAAACACTTCTGAGTGGAATATATTTTTAGTGTAGGTAAAAGAAACCATGGGTATTGAGTTTGTGGATAAGGAAAATCATACTGTACTACTTCGTATAATAGCAGAGTCAATCGTGATCAGAAGCCAACTAAACCAATGTCTCCTTAGAATACTAACAAAGAGACACTTTCATTCTGCAACAGGTCATAATTCTGTTGTTGTGGGATTAGGAGACTCTACTTAATTAGACAAAATGGCCCCCAGATAAGAAGCTCCCACTGTTGCCGTGAATCCCACTTGTGTTCATAGGTGCTATTGTTTTTTTACATTATAGCTGCCTGTCTTATAGTTGTCATGATTCAGTTTAGTATCTCTACCTTTCTCTAGTTAACAGTCTAGGGCTTCAAATGCTCCTGTGATACTCTTTTGTTATGGTACGAGCTTACAAAAATTTAGGGCAGGCAATGGAATAATAATAATAATAATTATTATTATTATTATTATTATTATATTTTTATACTTTGTCTCCATCTCCCCAAAGGGACTCAGGGCGGCTTACATGGGGCCAGGGCCTAACAATACAGTTAAAATGTAACCCATTAAAATGTATAACAACAATATAAAACAAAACAAAACAACATTATAACAAAATATAAAACAATTAACCGACAACCAATAGCAAAATTCAATGTCTTGTCACGGGTGGGTGGATTGGTGCAACAATATTTGCATAGTAGCATTTTCAAACCCTGGCACTTTCATCCCAGTACTATTTTCTGCTGATTAGAGCACTGGCAACACACAGAGTCACTTCAAGTGTGGCCCCAGCACTCTGCTTTCTATCAAGACATGGCACCAAAAGTTTCTGATAACAGTTCTTAACCAGCCCTTTGGAAAGATTCCTAAATGCACACCACAGCCACCTATGTGAAAGTCCGCAATCAACTCTTTGCATAACCAATATTTTCCCACTTACGTTCAAACTCCTACTATTTAGATATCCTTTTCATCCAGGTCCAGTTTCAGTTGGCCGAAGCTGTTTTCAGTAGCAGCAATTTGTAAGGTAATTACAGATCTTTTCTGATTACATAAACAAGAAGTAACATGCCCATATCAGTCAGTGAATTATGGCTAGGAGACTGGAGTGGAAGGTTGCTTTAATCCAATACCATTTTGGACACAAGCAATTTGTGTGCTGGCTAGAAGCCAGGATTTCATTAAAGACGTTCTTATTGTGAATACACAGACGTTAAGGAAGTCTGAGTGTGTGTGGTGGTTGCATGGCACAGAGTAAAGTCTCATGGGTCACTCAGAAGTAGAAAAGGTTACTTACACTAGCCATAGGAAAAATGCCAAAATACACAGTAAAGTAATACCATTGTCGGGCCATCTTAAAGGTCACAAGCTTTGGAGTTTTCTAGGAAGTGCCCTTAGGCTGCTGCTAAATCAAAATAGAGAACATAGAAAAAGAATGCCGTTGAAGCCATAAGGTGTAATGTAGTAGTAGGCTGCTCAAATTCGAATTAGGCTCTGCCAGGTGACGCAATAGCTGACCACTATATTCAGCAGACAGAAAAAAAGGGAAAAAGAGAGCTGATTGTGAGAGCATGAAAGGGCTACTTCTTAACAGCAGGAATGTAGCAATTGCATTCAGAGTTCAGGGGCTCTATGGCTAAGTACAGCCAGTGTTCTTTCCCCCAGAAGACAACCCTGCACCAGCTATTAAGGACTTCTATGTGTATTCCAAGTAAATGGCTGTTCACAGCAGGTCACTAAATCTTTTAACTTTTCCCCAGCAGGGAGTCAAGTTCAGACTTCAGTGACCCTCCTTTATTGCTTTGAATACAGACACTGTTGTCAAAGACCTGCACTTTCAGAGTTACAGCGCCCCTGGAAATATAAGAGTGACACATATTCTGTCAGAGATTTCCTTTTAAAGCTGAACTAGTGAAATAGTTACAGCTGTAAGTGATCTAAGAATCTACTTAAACACACATGCCCATTGTCTTTTTTCCACACTCCTTACTGTATCATGTAGTTGAACTTTGGTAAGTAAGACTGGAATTTTAATCCAGTTCCAAAAAGGCTCAGTTTGAATTGCAGACTAGACTAGACTGGCTATATTTGGCACAATGCTGGAGTATATTTTTGTATTATGAGAATGAGTCCTACCATTCCCACTGTGGCAAGAGCCGCGGTGGTGCAATGGGTTAAACTTTTGTGCTGGCTGAACTGCTGGCCTGAAGGACAGAAATTCAAATCCGCGAGATAGGGAGAGTTCCCGTCTGTCAGCACCAACGTCCCATGTGGGGACATGAGAGAAGCTCCCACAGGCGTCCCCTGGGCAACGTCTCTGCAGACGGCCAATTCTCTCATATCAGAAGCAACTTGCAGTTTCTCAAGTCGCTTCTGACACAATAAAAAAAACAACACTCTGGCACAATTTTAAAAAACACTAGAACAGTGGTTCTCAACCTGTGGGTCCCCAGATGTTTTGGCCTTCAACTCCCAGAAATTCTAACAGCTGGTAAACTGGCTGGGATTTTCAGGAGTTTTAGGCCAAAATACCTGGGGACCCACAGGTTGAGAACCACTGCACTAAAAGATACACCATAGCTCCATCATAGTTTAGCACAACTATCCAACAATCTTTTGTGGTTAACTATGACACAGCCCAACAGACTGCACCAGCTCCAGTTTCTTAAATATGATTCTATGGGCAAGCAGGTGAAGATGGGTAGATAGCAAATGTTCTGTTTCTCAAAAACTAGGGTTGATAAGGGAGAACTGGTGACATTTTTGGAATCAGGTGAAATATACCCAGAAACAGATCTATTGTTTGAGGCACCAAAATGTGTGTTGGCCAGTGTGACCAATAGAATTGCTAGCTTTATAAACTACTAGCTGTGCCCTGCCACGCGTTGCTGTGGCCTATAGTAAAACTTATCAAAGTTGAGGTAGATATCTGGACTATTATGAAAGAGAGGTACCTACCTATTCCTTCCCCCTTTTCCTCCCCCTTTCTCTCCTTTCTTCCTTCTCTCCCTCTTTCTTTCTTTCCTTCTTTCACTACTTGGTTTCATCCTTCTCTCTTTCCTTCATTCCCTCCCCCTTTCTTCCTTTGCCTTTCTTCCCTCCCTGTTTGCTTCCTTCTTTCACTTTTTATTTCCTTTTATTTCACCACCATCATAACAATAACAATAATGCAATGCATTGCCTCTGGGGCCTGACACCTCTCCCATTCCCCCTAAAAGGGTCTCATAGGAACAATAGCATAATGTTAATAATAATAGAAATAACAACCTTTACCCGCCACGTGTTGCTTCCTTCCCCCTTTTTCTTTACCTCCCTTTCTCTTTCGTCCTTCTTTGCTTCCTTCCTGTCTTTCCTAGATTTTGACAGGGCGGGAAGGGGCGGGGCGGGGTTTGGAGGTGGCGTGAAGTAAAAGAAGGTAAGATTGGGGCGGGGGAGTGATGGAGCGTGGGGTTGCGTGTGTGGCGGGGGGGGAGTGGGGTTGCGTGTGTGCGTGTGGCAGCGGGGGGAGTGATGGAGCGTGGGGTTTGGTGTGTGTGTGCGGCGGCGGGGGGAGTGGGGTTGCGTGTGTGCGTGCGGCAGCGGGGGGAGTGATGGAGCGTGGGGTTGCGTGTGTGTGTGCGGCGGCGGGGGAGGGATGGAGTGTGGGGTTGTGTGTGTGTGTGCGGCAGGGTGTGTGTGTGTGCGGGAAGCGGCGCGGCAGGGCTTGGAGTGGGCATGGTTTCCGCAGAGGGAACGTTGGCCGGAAGGCCATGTGTGCGTGCCAGGGAACTTGCGGCTGGGCGCCAATGCGCATGCTCAGTTGTTTTGCAGTTTTGTTAGTGTGTTGTGTTTTTTTTCATTTTGAGTAGATATGTTTGTACCTTGTGGGTTGTGTTATGGGCATGGGAATTTTGGTTAAGTTTCGTTGGTTTTTTTTTTAGTTTTGTTCTTTTGCCGTTTTGTGAGTGTGTTGTTGTGTTGTTTTTCATTTTGAGTAGATATGTTTGTACCTTGTGGGTTGTGTTATGGGCACGGGAATTTTGGTTAAGTTTCGTTGGGGGATTTTTGAGTTTTGTTGTTTTGCCGTTTTGTGAGTGTGTTGTTGTGTTGTTTTTCCATTTGAGTAGATATGTTTGTACCTTGTGGGTTGTGTTATGGGCATGGGAATTTTGGTTAAGTTTCGTTGGGGGGGTTTTGAGCTGTGCCCTGCCACGCGTTGCTGTGGCCTATAGTAAAACTTATCAAAGTTGAAGTAGATATCTGGACTATTATGAAAGAGAGGTCCCTACCTATTCCTTCCCCCTTTTCCTCCCCCTTTCTCTACTTTCTTCCTTCTCTCCCTCTTTCTTTCTTTCCTTCTTTCACTACTTGGTTTCATCCTTCTCTCTTTCCTTCATTCCCTCCCCCTTTCTTCCTTTGCCTTTCTTCCCTCCCTGTTTGCTTCCTTCTTTCACTTTTTATTTCCTTTTATTTCACCACCATCATAACAATAACAATAATGCAATGCATTGCCTCTGGGACCTGACACCTCTCCCATTCCCCCTAAAAGGGTCTCATAGGAACAATATCATCATCATAATAATAATAGAAATAACAACCTTTACCCGCCACGTGTTGCCGTGGCCAATCTTCCCTCTTTCTCTCCTTCTCTCCTTCTCTCCCTCCCTCCTTCCTTCCATCCTTCCTTCCTTCCCATCTTTCCTTCTCCTCTTCTTTCTCTATCTCTTTCCTTCCTTCCCCCCTTTTCTTTCTCTTCTCCTGTCTCTCTTTTCTTTCCTTCCATCTTTCCTTTTCTTTCCTTTTCTTCTTCCTCTAACTTTCCTTCCTTCCCCCTTTTTCTTTACCTCCCTTTCTCTTTCTTCCTTCTTTCCTTCCTTCCTGTCTTTCCTAGATTTTGACAGGGCGGGAAGGGGCGGGGTGGGGTTTGGAGGTGGCCTGAAGTAAAAGGAGGTAAGATTGGGGCAGGGGAGTGATGGAGCGTGGGGTTGCGTGTGTGTGTGCGGCGGCGGGGGGAGTGGGGTTGCGTGTGTGTGCGGCGGTGGGGGAGTGATGGAGCGTGGGGTTGCGTGTGTGTGTGCGGCGGCGGGGGGAGTGATGGAGTGTGGGGTTGCGTGTGTGTGTGCGGCAGGGGGTGTGTGTGTGCGGGAGCTGCGCGGCGGGGCTTGGAGTGGGCATGGTTTCCACAGAGGGAACGTTGGCCGGAAGGCCATGTGCGCGCGCGATGGAACTTGCGGCTGGGCGCCAATGTGCATGCTCAGTTGTTTTGCCATTTTGTGAGTGTGTTGTGTTGTTTTTCATTTTGAGTAGATATGTTTGTACCTTGTGGGTTGTGTTATGGGCACGGGGATTTTGGTTAAGTTTCGTTGGGGGATTTTTGAGTTTTGTTGTTTTGCCGTTTAGTGAGTGTGTTGCTGTGTTGTTTTTCATTTTGAGTAGGTATGTTTGTTTCTTGTGGGTTATGTTATGGGCATGGGGATTTTAGTTAAGTTTCGTTGGGGGATTTTTGAGTTTTGTTGTTTTGCCATTTTGTGAGTGTGTTGTTGTGTTGTTTTTCATTTTGAGTAGGTATGTTTGTACCTTGTGGGTTGTGTTATGGGCACGGGGATTTTGGTTAAGTTTCGTTGGGGGATTTTTGAGTTTTGTTGTTTTGCCGTTTTGTGAGTGTGTTGTTGTGTTGTTTTTCATTTTGAGTAGATATGTTTGTACCTTGTGGGTTGTGTTATGGGCACAGGGATTTTGGTTAAGTTTCGTTGGGGTATTTTTGAGTTTTGTTGTTTTGCCGTTTTGTGAGTGTGTTGTTGTGTTGTTTTTCATTTTGAGTAGATATGTTTGTACCTTGTGGGTTGTGTTATGGGCATGGGAATTTTGGTTAAGTTTCGTTGGGGGGTTTTTGAGTTCTGTTTCCTCGTTGGATGCCCCTAACAAATTTATATATATAGATAGTTTGAGATTGCCTAATTTCAATAAACCATAGTTAAGATAAATAACTTTTTGTTCGTGTTGATTGTCAATGACAAATCTGTAAATGTAAATTTAATGCAAAATAGGAACAAAGAAATGCTCCTGGATTTCTTCTTGTGGCCATTAATAGAGAAGTTTTAATTACCATACTGCAAAGGTACATGAATTACAAATGAGGCCAGTCCCTCATCCTAAACTACCTGACAGGATCTAACTCCATGCTGGCTGTGACTAATGGGACTTGTAGCCTGAAACATCTGGAGAACAACAGGTTGGCTAATGGCTACCATGTGTGAAGCTCATGGTTGTCTACATTGTGCATCTGAATCACAATATATCACATAGCAAGGAAACCTTAGTTACGGTATTTCTACCAATTAGGCATACACCAAAGTTCTGGGAGATCACGTGGTGTTGTTTCTGAATGTACTGTTTTGAATGGACTATGAGCATCGTAATTTTAACAGTCTGGTTGCAACAATTCCACCGTACAGATCTCTATTGAACTGTTTGCCTTCACTTAGCCCACACACTGCTACGTTGCGGGCTCACATTTCTGCATACAGAAACATTATATTGTACCTTTCTAAACAGCACAGTACTTTAACCTTGTGTGGCCTTTCATAGAGATTAAAAATGAAATATCTCCTTCCCACAGAGCCTGGACTCCCAATACAGTGAGAACAGAAGAAGCAAGCAGACAAAGACAGGAGTAAAGGTTACAATGAACAACAGTATTATTTAGTCATTTGAAGCCAAGGGTCTGAGAACACGAGTGGAGGCTATGGAGGGGGACTTGTGAGAATCAAAGGGAGCAGGAAAAAAAAGCATCAATTTAAGGTCTAGGACTCTAAAGGACATAAACCAGGAAGAAAAGAAAGCTTGTGCAAGAACAAATGAGAAGACAAATTGCAAGTGTGAAGGCAAAAGGGTAATGTCATGAAAAATTAGGCAAAGGTAGCAAAATCCTGAGTATAGCCTTGACTTCTGAGCCATAATTCGTATTCATAATTAACAGCACATATTGTGTATTGGGCAAACAAACTGATTTCAAGAATTCAAACAGCAACAAACTAAATGTGATGAAAACATACATGTGGAAAAAATAAATCCTAGAACAGTTATCAGCTTGACAATTATTACTTAAACCTGAATGAAATCCTTCCTCCATTTCTAGGTCAATATGATAACATTGGTGCAAAAAAAAATGTAATGCCCACATCTCAATAACAAAGTTATTGGGGATCACAACCAGACATAGTGAAGACATCTACCCTTGTGCCGCTGAGTATGCATGCCCAGTGTGGAATACATCTCACCATGTTAAAACAGTGGGTGTGGCTCTTAATGAGGCATGCCGCATTATCACAGGATGTTTACACCCTAGACCACTACAGAAATTATACTATTTAGCCATTATTGCACCACCAACATCCATTGGGAAGTAGCAGTCTGTCATGATTGGACCAAAGCATTGACATCTCTAGCCCAACCTCTGTTCAGATATCAGCCAGTAAGCCAACATCTTAAATAAAGAAATAGCTTCCTAAGATACTCGCAGGAACACCTTAGTAAACAAGAATCCAAAAGTGGCAGGTTAAAACCCAGAACCTCCATCAGTGGCTGGTAGCAGATGTGAGACTCCCCTCAGGCACACAGAAGACTGGGCAACTTGGAAGGTGCTGAAAAGACTATGCTCTGGCACCATGAGATGCAGAGCTAACTTTAAGAAATGGGGCTACAAAGTGGAGTCCACGACATGCGAGTGTGGAGAAGAGCAAACCACAGACATACTACAATGCTGCCTGTGCCCTGCCACATGCACAATGGAGGACCTTCTTACAGTAACACCAGAGGCACTCCAAGTGGCCAGCTTCTGGTCAAAGCAAATTTAATACAATACCAAGTTTTTAACTTTGTTTGTGGTTTTTCTATGCATTATAACTGTATTCTCAATTAGCTTTTGACACAACAAATAAATAAATAATGAAGTAAAAACATAGACGGTCACTCAGGAATAACTGTCTAACAAGTGAAATAAAAATGCAGAGCATAAATAAATAATAACAAATATATTTCAACCTGAAACAGAAAATCACTATTTTATCATTATTATTCAGGGCTGTGGTAGGCATCAATAATTATGTTTTACAATAAGAAAAATAACTGAAATAGGAAAAATGGACCACTGAAACAACTGGCTGCAGTGTATTCTTGTCTAATATTTTCAGATTCTAATAGGTTATTAAAATCATTCACTGAAAACTGAAGATGTACTTAAAATCTGATCAATTCCAAGCCACCCTATTAGAAACACAGTCCTGACCCAGGTCTTGAAAATAATGACCGTGTATGATTCTAGAATAAAACTCTTAGAAGATAAACACGCCATATAGCTAGCCTAAACCTTACAAATGAGCACAAGTAATTGTAACCTTTCGCTGTCTGCTGCAGTACATCTAACTATCCTGAAACAAAATTTTGAAATTTTTGAAAAACTGATATATTTTTTTAAAAAGTATTTTCCAATATAACAAGAACATTCTTGCGATTTTGGATAAAAAATGCTTGGGAATGTGGGGTGCCCATCTGGGTATGCACCAGGTTGAATAAAAATGGAAATAACAATAGTTGGATAATGCTTCTCACCAAAGCATTGCTTTTACCCCTCTTCACCCATTTGCCATTAGAGCAGTGGTTCTCAACCTGTGGGTCCCCAGATATTTTGACCTTCAGCTCCCAGAAATCCTAACTGCTGGTAAATTGGCTGGGATTTCTGGAAGTTGTAGGCCAAAACATCTGGGGATCCACAGGTTGAGAAGCATTGCATTAGAGCAATGGGATTTTAGACAGTAAGGGCTCTCTGCATGCTACTACCCTATACATTGTGTCTCTAGATTTTCCCCCATTTGCTTAGTCACCCATTGTGGGGATGTTCCTTAACAACCATATTGTGTGACCAAAGAAACTTCCAAGTGTGTTTGCAAGTGCATAAAAAGCATCTTACTCTCTCCCTCTTCCTTCACGATGAGGGATGCAAGTTCAATTGAACTGGTCCTCTTCTTGAACCAGCCCTGTAGTTAGCCAGGGTTTGCAAGTATATATGTTTGAATGTAGCATTAAATGAGATTAGCAACTTGTTAAGATATACGAAATTTGCATGCTACTTTGCTAAAATTTAAGAGACCCAAGAGATGCTTCTACTTGTGAACTCTGCTAAATGAGGATGAGTCTTAATCTTTCCCAGAAAAGTGTGTAACATCCCAGGAATTTACTTCTGATCCAGAAAGAGTAATCAATACGTATATAGCACTGACAAACAGAGCTGTTGGAATGATAATCATGGTAAGGATTGTCAGGCCAATATTGGTAGAGGGCTGAGAAAGAAATAGTAATGGTTAGCTTAAAGATGAGGTGTACAACCCATGACTTGCAGCGCATGTCTCTGAATCTTTCCCAAAAAAACCCCCTCCACTTCTGATTGCATATAAACACATCTCTTTTTTTCACTGCTGGAGAAAAAGCAATCTGTTTCAGGACTGTATGGAAGGAATGGAGCCAGTGTGGAAAAGGTTGTGTGCATTATTGGTCGGTATGCATACGATTAGATTTACAAGGACTTATGTGGGCATGCGTGCTAATCCCCAGACTTGTATAAGCCTTTAGGCCATTTTTAAAATTTATGGGGAACTCCTTTTGAACCAGGGACCTGTTTTACAGCCCAGATACTCTACCCTTGTTATGACATAGGTTATCCATTTGATTACAACCAGGAAATGATCTCCAAGTGAAATGTCCCAAGGGATGACAACATATATGTTTTGCTTGTAGCAAAACACCCTCCAACTGCAGTTACTGAATTTGCAACGTTAATTTGTGGAGTGGAAACACCTATGTCCATTCAGTTCCTCATGAAATCCAAATATTTCTCTTTAAGAACAAAAAGCACTCACAATCATACCAATTCTTGGCCCTAGAAATATTGATGGAAGAGGTGTCATCAACAGAATCATTAAAAATTATGTCAGGTCAAAAGACTTCCCTTGTTTTATAGACACCAGGCTAGCAGGTCGGCTGGAGGTCAAAAACGAAGTAACGATTTTCATCATTCTTGATTATCTTGGAGAGATTTTGAAGCAGATGGAAGTCGCTCAGCCATTCAGACTCGATTCTGTATTTCACTCTGACAAGGCTTTGACACCCTGAACAGAGTGGGACTGCAACAGGCATATTTATTTCCACTTAAGCCCCCTTTACTATTAATTTTGACAACATGCTGTCAGTCAACAACAAAACACAATTAACCACACACACATACTATCCATCTCATCCAAAGTTCAAAAGAATTTTCTTTAAACTTTACAACAAAATCAATTTACACACATACACCCCCATATTATCCAGCCCACCACTAAATTCTAAGAATCCTCATGGTTAGGGGAATTAAAGTTGTTTCCAAAGAAAACAATTCCATCATCACTCAATTACACATGTCCTCCCAATGCAGCTTTCTGCCCCTAAATTACCTAGCTGCATCAGTGTAAATGAGGTTTCTGAAAAGTTCAATTTCTCCAGTCAAAATGACTGACTGCCAGACTGTCCTTTCTGTGAAGTAGCCTTCTTTCTACACTGCCTGAAATCGCATCACCTTCTTGCGCCTCAACAGACCTTTAAAGGGCAGCTTTATTATTGTCAGAATAGAATGGAAGATACAACCCTAAATGTATCCACCTAATTAAACTCATGTTTGGGAATATTCTTGGCAATGAAACCTTAAAAAAATGAAAATAGAGTACAGTGTTCCCTCACTTATTGCGGGTGTTACGTTCCAGGACCACCTGCAAAAAGTGAAAATCCGCAAATTAGGGATGCTATATATGTGTATTTAATTCCGAGGGTGAGGCAGAAGTGAGGAGAGTTTTAAAGGCACCGCAGACCTCTTTTTTTGCTAGCTATCTCTGTTTTGCAATGCAATCTCTCTTGATTGGTTGCCTCTCTCCCAAAGGGGAAGGTGAAACCCCCTTCCACACTCCATTGTTGCCAGGAGGCAGGATTAGAACGCAGCTCTGGGCAACGGCAACCATTCATAAACTGGGAGGCAAAAACCTGCGAAACAGCGAGTCTACGAAAAGCGAACCACGAAGTAGCGAGGGAACACTATATTGTCATTGCTTCCCCTATACTACAGATTGCTGGTGCAGAATAGGAAGAGTTGGGATGTGGTCAAATTTGGAATATCTAGTAATATGCTACGGATGTCTAGCACATGACTTCAGCCTCTTCATCATGAGCTCTGACAAGATAGTAGACTCTCAGTTAACCGGAACTCTCAAGCAACTGGCAAAAAAACCAAAGAAATAATACTTAGTGGGTTGTTGTAGGTTTTTTCGGGCCATATGACCATGTTCTAGATGCATTTTCTCCTGATGTTTCACCTGCATCTATGGCAAGCATCCTCTGAGGATGCTTGCCATAGATGCAGGAGAAACGTCAGGAGAGAATGACTCAATAACAGGGGTTCTCAAACCTTTTGAACAGAGGGACAGGTCACAGTCTCTCAAACTGTTGGAGGGCCAGATTATAATTTGAAAAAAAAAATGAATGAATTCCTATGCACACTGCACATACCTTATTTGTAGTGCAAAAACACTTAAAAACAATACAACTATTAAAATGAAGAATTTTAAGAAATATAAATTTATTAGTATTTCAATGGGACGTGTGAGCCTGGTTTTGGCTGATGAGGTAGGATTGTTGTTGTTGTATGCTTTCAAGTCATTTCAGACTTAGGTTGACCCTGAGCGAGGGCCAGATAAATGACCTTGAAGGGCCGTATCCGGCCCTCGGGCCCTAGTTTCAGGACCCCTGCTCTAGAACATGGACATATAGCCCGAAAAATCCTACAACAACCCAGTGAAAGCCTTCAACAAAAAAAACAACTTTTTTTTAAAAAAATAAGTTTTTATAATACAGTAAATCCACGTCACATTAAGTTTGGTTTGCCTTTATTTGTCTTAATTATTGTTTTTCTGTAGTAATAACAAGTCAATACAGAGTTTATGTTATAGCATAGTATGGGTTACAGTATTAGGCCAAACAACAGAAACTACATTTATCTGGCACCTATCAATCTTCATGGGTGCCAGTCAACTGAGAATGTGTTGTATCTATCGGTACTGTTTCTCAGATTCATAAGCAAAATGCTTCTTCAGCTACTTAGAAGAAAATAAAAGCAATTCCAGAGATATTTAACTTTGGGCTGCTACTGATGATATCCAAGCTCCAACAGCTTCGTTAACTGCAGAGTATACGTCATGCCACAGAAGCACACATACACTTCACTCCTTAATTCATAACCCAGTTCTTTCTTCCTAACGTGACTGCACATGTTTCTTCTGTCACCATGGAACAGATACGGGAAACAGAAATTTTGCAGGTCGTTCCAACCTGACATAAATAAAAGCCAACAGCATCTGAACAGCAATCATCCTAAATCTTATTACAACAAGTTGGCATCCTTCCTTTCCCTCTCCCTTCCCAAAGCTAACTGGTAGATGGGCTTTTTGTACTTTTACGCAGACTGAACTGCAGTGGGGAGGGATGAGCAGAATATTAAATGATATAAGGCCATCATTTATTTTTAAATGTGAAAGATATAAAAGGTACTCAGGAGTGGCTTATTTCCGTTCGCGCACACACCAGGCGTGCTCTGGGTGTGCTCTGAAATTGCAAAGGCTGCCTCTACCAAACAGCATCTCTGGCTATTCCCGTTCTGGGCCTAACAGCACTTACATATTCAGAGCACACACAATCCAATTACCTGCCCCCAGGAATGAAACTACAAAGGATTTCAGGCCCTTGAGGTGGCAGTGCATAGAATCAGAGTTGCACAAACACTACTGTCAAATATGGGGAATTTGTTACAGGTTTTATAGCCCTCGTTTGCTGGATATCACGTTGATGGACCCTCTCCGGCTCCTCTTCAGTTTGATCTCCTTAAGCCTGGAAGTTATGTCTTTATCTGCTGTGAAAATATTTTATCAGGGTAATCTGGTTACGAATATTTACACAATTTGCCCAAAATTCCCTCATTACAGCTGTCATTCTCAATTATTCACAGGTAGTGGTACATGCAGTTTCCGTGGAAACCAGCGGCTCGCCGCTCACAGATGCACAGTCAATTGCAGGCAATGGGCACTCAAGCAAAACTGGCCGACGTTATAATTATGCTGATGTTTGACCATCTCAAATGTACAGATAACAAAAAAGATGGTTTCCGTTTCACCCTCTTATTTGCAAATCTCCGAGAAAAACGTCTTAACTACTGCTGTGAGGAAACGAAGCTCCGGTTTTATTTCATTTGCCGGGTACCTCGGAAACATGCAATAAATTTAATGAGGAGGCTGTAACGTTTATGACACATCACATTTTTCACATTTCACAGCCCTTTCCTGTATTTACAATTGGAAATAAAATGTCACATAATGCCAACTGTAAAGTTAGTCACATACGTGATTCACGCCACATTTTGCAAGTTTCACTACAACTAACTGGTGTAACATTCAGGCCAAGCTTCAATAATGACATAAAGAAATCATTCATTTTTATCAGAAAATTCTAACTTCAGCCAAATAATAGTCAAAATACTGAACATAACAATCAGAAAAATACTTCAACCCCTGTGCAGATAGAAATGTCACAGATTTGAATGTTCTCCATTGGCAAAAAAACCCCAAACCTTTCACACTCAGTTGAAACCTATTATGTCCATAAAAAAATCTTGTATCAATGGGGTTTACATTCAGTATGAATGATAGATCTGGAAGGGTTCTAACAGGCAACCTTCGACTGCATTTCAAGCTGGATAATCCAAGGAGGATGATGGTGTGCCTTTCCCAAAATATATATAACACCCTCAGTCAGGAACCAAAGTGATGAAAGAGAAATACATATTGATCCTGGAAGTGTATTTTCCAGACTACTTTTGAAAATGTGAATTCTTTCTGCCATTCTGCCATGATCCCTCCATTAGATACAAGACTGGTTTGTATTGCTTTATCTAAAGAAAACTGCTGTTGGAAAAGGTTAATATTTAGAAGCTGACACTGCAGCGAATAAATTCCAGGCTAACCACAATTTTGTCAAGATGTGACATTCATCCAACCATCAGGCACATGACAGCTGTGTGAGAAGTACCTGAGAAGCCACCTGAGAAGGCAGGGGCTAACCAATTAAAATAAATTATCAATTACATTATTATTATTATTATTATTATTATTTTATTTGTACCCCGCTAGCATCTCCCGAAGGACTCAATGAGGCTTACATAGGCCAAGGACTCAAAACACAATACAACAATACAATACCTAAAGCAAAATAAAAACAGTTAAGCAGTATGAACAACAACAATAAAACAATACATCAAGACACTATAAAACTGGGCCGGGCCAGAGTAATGGGTACAAGATTGAAAGTGCTGATGTGGCAGGAGGTATACAGGATTATAAGTAAGTACAGTGTGCAGAGTGCGGCAATCTTAATTCTAATAAAGTGCTTCTAGGACTTGGTATTGGAGGTTCCTAATCAGAGAAGGCACATCGGAATAGCCAGGTCTTCAAATTCTTTCTGAAGACTGCCAATGTAGGGACCTGTCTGAGATCTTTTGGGAGGGCGTTCCAGAGTCGGGGAGCCGCCACAGAGAAGGCCCTGTCTCGAGTCCCCACCAACCGTGCTTGTGACGCAGGCGGGATCACGAGCAGGGCCTCCCCAGATGACCGAAGCGATCACGTGGGTTCGTAGACGGAGATGCGGTCATGGTCCCAAACCGTTCAGGGCTTTGTAGGTAAGCACCTGCACCTTAAATTGGGCTCGGAAAATAAACGGCAGCCAATGGCGCTCCTTGAACAGGAGGGTTGACCTCTCTCTGTAAGGAGCGCCAGTTAACATCCTGGCTGCTGCCTGTTGGACCAGTTGGAGTTTCCGAGCCGTTTTCAAGGGCAGCCCTATGTATTAGAAATTTTCTAATAAAAAGTGATAACTTAGTTAAATGTATTTTTAAAATTTTGCTGATTAACTTGCACTTTTAATATTCACTTAATTTAAGACTTGTTAATTAACATTATTTGAGAATCTATTAAATCTATGAGGCAAAATGAAAATGGACAGGGCATATAGCATGAACAAAATGCTACCAATGGAAAAGGCGACTAACAAACAGGATACCAAGAGACCACAAGTGGTCCTTGGGCAGACCTCATACTCAATGGCATCAACCAATGATTAAGCTATTCAGCCAGAAATGGAAAAGAAAAGTACAGGATTGTATATTTTGGCAAATGGTAGATTTGCATGAAGCCCAAAGGATTGTATCGATGACAAATAAAATAGAATTAAAATTCAAGGCTGCTAAAGAGATAATTAATATTACATTTCCCAGTGGGGGGTGGGTCTATAATAAATAAATAAATAAATAATTTTTGATGTTTTGCTTATGATCAGAATATGATTATTTTACTTATTTCTAATTAAACAAAGCAAGTGTGGCTTGGAAGGGGATAGTCATTTTTACACAGGTGGCCTTCCTATATTGTCTAGTGAACAATGTAGATTCTCAGACAGACTCTTCATCTGTCGTATGATACTGACTCATGAACATCACATCTCTGGGACTTTTGCTCGGATCCATGTGGACATCACTAAGTTAACAAAGTGCAAGGTTGAGGAGATGAGGTGATAAAACAGGGAGAAATGAAAAGCAAGAGAAGGATTTTTGGAGGGGTTTGTAAGAAATATGGTTTTCAAAAATCCATGCAGCTGTTTCCTTCTCAAGCTAAAAACAGAGGTGTGGAGTTTTGAGCAAAATTAGAAATGCTATTTCCCCTTACTAGGCCAGATGTAACATCTCATTATTTCTAGTTTCAGTAGTGGATTTATTACAAGTTTGGTAGTTCTGCGAGTGTAGAGAACAATTCAAAATGTTTCTGAAATTTGGAGGGTACAAAAATAATTCTCCAATGGAAACTGCTTGTGGCCACAAGAGAACATGCAAATATGCTGTAATTGCAAACACTGTGATTTAGAATAGACAAGTAAATAATATTTAAGCTGCAATAGTAAAATAATAGAAATTCTCCATGTAAACAGATTAGATGGTTTAAAATAAACAACCCACATTCAGCCTATAATAAAAAAACTCCAGCTCTCTATTTTCATATCTACATTAATTTCGCATAAGCATAGAGATTAAACTACAACTTATGAGACACTTGGTATTGTTTGTAAAAGCAAAAAACAAAATAAAGCAAATCCAGCAACCAACAATATATGGAAAAATAATGCTGCTTCCAAGGTCTGACCTGCAGATTCTTGAGTGATAGAATTGTGGTGAAGAAGTCCACCAAATTAATTTCTAAATACAACATTAAATTTTGGAGGAGATAAATAAAAGGGTATTGCAAAGAATACACACACACACACACACACACACACACATATCTTGAGTATGTTAAGTTTACACCATATGCTCAATATTACTGAACATGAAACTCAAAAGAAATCTGTTTGTTTCTTAAACAAACAAAGCAAATTGCCTTGGACTGAATATATGTATTACTAAAAGCACAGATTCAGCAGTTCTGGTGTTGTGTTCTCAGAACATGACCAAGTTATTTCACCAAATATAGGGGGGCGGGACATCTGAATTAGAATTTTTAATATTTATTTATTTATCCTATTTGTGCCCCTCTTCTCAACCCCGAAGGGGACTCAAGGCGGCTTACATATAGGCAATTATAGTATACAATGCCTTAGAACAGCTCCAATAAATAAAAAATAAAAAATGAAATTAATACATATTAAACATTTATAAACATTACATTAAATATTGAACCACTATCCATAATTGTAGTCCAGGGATGCTCCATAGTCATTCCACATAGCCTATATCTGTTATTGAACTGCACTATTCTCTGAAGGCTTGATCCCAAAGACATGCTTTCACTTTCCTTCTGAAGGCCAGGAGGGAGGGGGCTGATCTAATGTCGCTGGAGAGGGAGTTACACAGTTGAGGGGCCACCACTGAGAAGGCCCTATCTCTTGTCCCCACCATTCGCGCATGTGAGGAAGGCGGGACCAAAAGCAGGGCCTCCCCAGACAATCTTAATCTCCTAAGTGGTTCACAGAGAGAGAGATGTTCGAATAAGTAAGCTGGGCCAGAACCGCTTAGGGCTTCATAGGCTAAAACCAGCACTTTTAATTGATTAGCAGTTGCACTGAACGCATTGCTAGCACTGAATTGAGGTTAAGGATGCAATCATAAAAAGAAGGAAAAAACATAGTGAGAATGAAAATGATATTTGTGAGCAAAAGCTAGCATTTGGGGTCTTCTGAGCTTGGGTAAACTATTTTAGGACATTAAGATACTGGAGCAAAAAAAAAAAGTTCTTTGGGAAATATACCAGTCTAATTAAAGACTCGTATTTCAGAATTGATCAGCATGAACAATATGGATGAAAAGGTCTGTAATTTTGCCACCCACCATCTATGAGTTGGGAATGTGAAATGGCACTTGGAGTGCGGCACATGCCTGCTACCAAGAGCCCTTCCTTAATAATTAACACTTTGAGAATGCTCCGACGTGTCCTTCCGATTCATCTGCACATTGTAATTTCTACACGAGTCACAACTTAATGAATCATCAATTGTGACAAGATCAATGAACCAAACCTAACAACAAACTAAAGTTAGTAAATTCATGCCTAGGGCAAGAGTGCGGCTTTAAAAAAAGCTTCCATCACTTTTAGTGTCTAATTAGCAAAGACAGGGCTCCTCCTGCCACCTTCTCCTTTTGCTTCCTCCTGAGACGCACAGAGCAAAGGTACAGGGAGGGGGTTGTTCGGTTATATGCCGCATGCGAATCTTGACACTGGTGCTTTGATCAGTAACAATGTCTGTAGCAGCATGACAAGCACACGAAGGATGCAGGCTGCATTATGGGAAACAGATTCCATGCTAACCAGATGAATTCCTCTCATCTAATGGAGATAGTAACGACTCAGCGCATCCTTTGAGAGAATGCTGCCTTTTTAGAGATTGCTGGACTATTCCTCCACAGAGAAGGAACAGGTCAAAGAGCAAAGAGATAACGAAACATTCTCAGTCAACAGACTTCACATTCAGGATATTAAAGGAGCTTGTATACATGGAGACTGTGCACCGGCATTTGAAGAAATCAGGAAGTACAGAGTCAGTCCCCAAGGACTTTACAGAAGCAACACTAGGCTTTTCAAAAAGGCTGCACAGATCATTCTGACATGACATAAAATTGTACCCCCAAACAAAAACAAAACATATGAACTGATTAATTCAAGGGACATGTTTTGATGGATTACATCAGGGTTGGGTTAAAACATACAATTAATTTGATCAATGGCCAATGCACGTTGTGGTGCCCCAAATATTAGACCACTTTCTAAGCATATCTGACATGCTGATTCCAAAAATGGCACCAGTTTTCTCCCATCAGTTCTGGCTTTTGAGATACAGAACATGTGCCATCTGCTCACCTACACAAAATCATGATGGCTATATCTAAGAAACTACAGCAGATGCGGTCTATCCAATGCAGTTTTCTGAAGCAGTGCCCCAGAAAGGGGCACCCCAGGGAGAGGCCAAAAACCATGACATTTGTTTTGGTCGAGCTGTGTAATCAGTGTCCTACAGTTTCTACATGCAAAAAATGATGCACACATGGGTTTTTGGGGAAGGGAGGGTTTTTTTTTTTTTTAAGAAATGATTGAGATAGCTAGGAATCATTCCGCTATCTGCAATGCACTATGACTTTGCTTGGTCCCCTTCTATCTTTCTCAAACGGGCATGGGGTAACAGAACCAGCTTTGGCCAGGTTCCCGATATTAGGGAATGGAGCCCATCCACTGACATTTTCCAGCTCTAAAGGGAGGATTCTGTGCTCTTCTCCCTTCACATTTTTTCACCCTTACTTTGGTAAATCCTTCCCTGTGATATTCACTTAAAGTGTGTCCTTCATTTCAGAGCAGAACCCAGAACTATTCTCTCTAAAATTAGTTTAACTAACCAATTCACACCATAACTATGCTTCTCTTAAAGTTGTTCCTACTTTCTGAGCTCATATAATAAGTAGATCAAGAGAGAGTTATTAGGTGGTAGGATCTCCCCCTTAAAATGATTTCAATTAGAAAATTTGCTTGGAACGTCACATACTGACCTTTTAAAAACAGAAAGAAACCTAAACTTTCAAATCTGTTAAGCCATTCTAAAAGTGTTTATTAGCAACATTTTGTTGTTCTTCTTGTTATGTGTTGTCAAATTAACTTGGACTTCTGGTGACCCTATCAATGAGAAACTTAAAAAAATCATTTTATTAACGGCCTTGTCTATGATATTGGATTATGTGATTTTAATTATTTTAATGTTGATATGTTTTAGTGGTTGTTTTCATGTATATGTTTTATGTATTGTCAAAGGCTTTCATGGCTGGAATCACTGGGTTGTTGTAGGTTTTTCGGACTGTATGCCCATGTTTTAGAAGCATTCTCTCCTGACGTTTCACCTCTGTCTATGGCAGGCATCACCCAAGATTGTGAGATCTGTTAGAAACTAGGAAAATTGGGTTTATATATCTGTGGAAAGTCCAGGGTGGAAGAAAGAACTCTTGTCTGTTGGAGCTAGGTATGAATGTTTCAATTGGCCACCTTGATTAGCATTTGATGTCCTGACAGTTTTTGATTAGCAAAATCCAGGGTGGGAGAATATATAAAGAACTCTTGTCTGTTGGAGCTAGGATTTTGCTAATCAAAAAATGGCCTGATAGAACAAAATCTGGCTACCAGTATTAAAAACTCTAAAATTATAGCAGTAAATAAAGAAAACTCAAACACAGGGGAACTCCAGATAAGAAACAAACAGGAACAGCTAATCACCTCTCAACAAAGGATTCCCCCCAGGTGGTAACAAGTCACGCCTAAAAAATTGTCAGGTCATCAAATGCTAAGCAAGGCGGCCAACTGAAACATTCACACCTAGCTCCAACAGACAAGAGTTCTTTATATATTCTCCCACCCTGGATTTTCCACAAATATATAACTTCAATTTTCCTAGTTTCCAACAGACCTCATTACCTCTGAGGATGCCTGCCATAAATGCAGGTGAAATGTTAGGAGAGAATGCTTCTAGAACATGGCCATACAGCCCGAAAAACCTACATCAACCCACTGTATATGTTTTATTTGCTGTGTTATATGGCATCGAATAGTGCCTTTACGTGTACCGCTCTGAGTCCCCTTTGGGGTGAGAAGGGCGGATATAAATATGGCAAGTAAATAAATAATAATAAAAAATAATCAGCTTTGCCCATGTCTTGCATACTCGGGGCTTCTTTTACTGAATCAAAATAGTTACCCCTTAAGTATGGAATCCTGTTTGTAAATACCATCTGAACACCCTTGCCTTTGTGTTAGGCTTCTGTAGTTGTTGCTGTGAGAACATGAGAGTCTGAAAAGTCTTTGAATTTATAGGGTTACTATACAAGGGATTTTATAACCCTTAGTTAAGAGTCTAACACATTTATGTGTCAATTCTTGCCAAGTTACTAAGACATGTAAGTCTATCACACCATAGTTTTGTAAATTTTCTTCTCTAATTAATGTATAGCTATAGATTATCCTGAAACCACTTACGTTTTATTTGCTAATCTCTTTCTGACTGCTTTGTCCTTTTACCCATTAAAGCAACTTCTGATTGAAATTCAGAAGTGTTTTTGTAGTTCTGGATTCTTCATTCCATTTATGAAGTTGTAAGAACTGGTGAGTCATATAGTTAGTAAGCCTGTGAAGCTTTGAGCATTATGGCAGCATGACAAATGTATACACATACAGTCTTCATATTCAAAGCCCTTTTCTGATGGTGGTTATAAACACCATTAAAGTAAAGTACGGATAAATTATGATTTATCACTGCCAAAAATGAAAGTTATAGCTGTAAAAATTAGGCATTCAGTTTGAGCCATTCTTTATTTTTTGTGCAGTGCTTATAATGCTTCTTTCTTTTAAAGAGCTATTTAAATACATTTTGTCTTGAGGTTCAACAAGACTGTACTCCGTTATCCATCTGAAACTGTTCAACTGCTTCAATCCATATGTTTAAATGAGTTTTGATCTCATATTGCGATCCGAAGTGTATATGCAACCAAGTACAATGAGTTATTGGAAATAATTCTCTCGGTGATTCCTGAAAATATTCTACTTACTCGTAGTAATAATATAGTGTCATATATTGAATATAATAAACTCTCTGAAACTGTTTCCCTTCCTCTGTTTTCGATTAAGACTCCCACCAGTACTCACTATTTCCCATGCTATTTGAAATTGATGGAAGATGAATATGAAAATGTATGTAAGGAAGTGAAGCCAGGTATATAAACAAGGAAGCCAACTGTATCTTAAGATTCCTGTGATTAATGTGCAAGTTAATGTGTTTATAAGCTCTAAATTCCATTGGTGACCAATCATGAACAATGGTGCTTCCATTGTTCCTTCACTTTCTGTTATTGAATATAAATCAAAATCTATTCAATTCCCTTACCATGCATACACAGAAGTGGCTCCTTATTTAAGAGAGATTATAACAAAAACCCATTTTAGATGTCCTGCTCTGAAAACCTAGAGTGAATAAATGCTGTTTAGATATTCAGAGACATTGATAGGCCTCGTCTTGGATACCAATGAGCAAGTGTTAGATAAGAAATACTTTCTTCATCTCCCTGCTACACTGCCAGGAGGAAACAGGGACCTCTCTGCATTGCTTGGCTAGCACAGAGCACCATCTGGTAGATTTTTGCTGTTTGAGCCGATTTGGGCACAGGCAGCTTTGTGCCTGCATTTCCAGTTTGGAACGAGTTGTGAATCCCTAATTCAGAACTTTTCAATCAGTCATCCCATTACTGGTTTACATGGTCTGTAGCACCTGTTCTCTTTTTAGCCTGCCTTACTTAAGATAGTGCATCTTCAAGCACAAACTGCAGGATATTGCTACCTATCAAAATCTTGCCCCTGATGGTTTAATTTGCTCTCTGCATATCCCTTTGTTATTCTTGTTCTGCTTGCTTATAACAACTACCTGTAGCCAAGTCAGATCAAAAGCAGGTTATCCAAGAGCTCCTTTTGCCTGGAAATAAGGTATAAAGAGAGTGAATGCTCTACAGCAAGACTAAGGAACCTATGGACACACAGAAATTGTTGGACTCTAACTCCTATCAGCTACACAAGTACATACAGCCAATTGTAATGACAATATTTGTTGGAATTCAACATTATTGGAGAGCCAAATAATTTATTTATTATTAAGAGCATTTCTATCCTGTCCTTCTCCCCTCCGAAGAGGGACTCAGGATGGCTACCAGCAGGCACCATTCGGTGCCAATACAATACACAACATAACCTATATTAATCTATATTAAAAACAGTTTATTTACTTATTTCCTATATTTTTACCCCGCCCTTCTCACCCCCGAGGGGGGACTCAGGGCGGCCTCACAAAAGCATCATAGGATGCCGACATCATAAAAACAATCAACAATACATTGAAATATTAGAAACAGTCATTAAACAATTGATTAAAAAACATGCCTGTTAAAATCAGAATCCAAAATCCAGAGTCCAAAGTCCAGTCCAGGTCCATTCATTGTCTTAAAACTTTTTTTATTTGCTGTTATTACTGGTTAATTATAAATACATCAAAACAACTTGCCATTTTATACAATCCTCCAAACCAGTCCATAACCGTCAGTTCAAACAGTTCATTACAACCATCTAATCTGCGAATGCTTGATCCCATAACCAGGGTTTGAGCTTTTTCCGGAAGGTCAAGAGGGAGGGGGCAGATCTAATCTCGTTAGGAAGTGCGTTCAACAGCTGAGGGGCCAACACCGAGAAGGCCCTGTCTCTCGTTCCCACCAAACGTGATTGTGATGGCAGCGGGACCAACAGCAGGGCCTCTCCAGACGATCTTAAGGTCCTTGGGGATTCCCAACACTTGCTGGGAAACCATGATAGGAGGTTTAATACTTGTGTTTACTCAAGTATAATGTGTCATCGAATGTAATGCATACCTGAATTTTAAAAAATGGATTTGCCCTTGAATGTAATTTGCCCAACAGTGCAGGAATAGCATGTCAGGTAGGCAGGCTGTATGAATGGCGCCTCCTTGTCCAATATCGGATTCCAGGTTCTTCTGGGCCTTTTTAGGCAGGTGCGTTTATGTGTGTGATTCTAACACACCACTGAATCTAATGTGCACCTCAACTTTGGCAATGTAATTTAGACAAAAAGGTGAGCATCAGACTCAAGTACATGTGGTAATTGGGGCTAACGTGCCAAGTACCTCATCTGCTTTCCACAACCGCTTCAGAATACCTTCCAATTCAGTCTTGTGATAAGATTACTAAGGATTGATCTTATTGTTGCCTGACAGAGACCTCATCTCTAGCTAGGCCCAGTACAGCCTCTATCCTCCTTTTATAATGTAGGTCCATTGGCAGAAAACAATCTCCAAGGCAAGATACCTAGGTTAGTGAAGGGAAGAAAACTTGGTATGCTGTTGTATGAACTTTTGTACCCTGACTAACATTAAAAGGAGAAATGTTTAAGGTTTCTGTCATTGCTAGTAAACATCTCCTACTTTACGTCTCCTGGAAAGGGGAAACAATACAGGTATATAGTTATAAAATACTCTCAAGCATCAAGAAAATTCAGTGTTATCTTCATTTACTAGAATAATTCACCTGGTAAGTGAGCAGACTGAAGGCATTTAAATCCTACTGCCTGCCTTGAAGTTATGTAGGGATTACAAATAATTTTTTAAAAGTTCAAGAACTTGCCAGCAATTTTCCTGAGCCTTGTACAACACTGGGAAAGAGTGACTGCATATGGGTGCACATCTCATACCGCAGCTTTATCCATCTGATTTGCCTCCTCAGTCAAATGGCTTGGGACTTCATTTTTCAACATTGAGAGCTGACCTTTGCTAATTCTATAAATAAATGTAAATGTGTGACAGTGTGAGTTATAATCTCTACACGCTACAATATAGATTGGGGGGAAAATCTATTTTTAAGTACTGCATACTTCCTGTCCAAAGACTATGGTAGTAATTTTTTCCATTTTAAATGGCTGTTTAAACATATTCCTCCTTGGGATTCCAAACTATGCACACTTCTTGTTGATTTGAGATGGTGTTTACCACTAATTTCAAGCAATATGCTCACAATCTGAGCACTGAAACAGGATGGGAGTGAATGAGGAGATAGTATTGGGTTAGGCAAAACCTGCCTAGTACACATTCAAAAAAATAAACACAACACTCAACAAGAACAAAAATGTTGCATGTATTGTTTTGTTTCTGAAAATTTAGTCTTGATGACCATGCCATATGGGGAGTGGCTTAAAAAGCTGGGTATGTTTAGCCTGCAGAAGAGAAGGTTGAGAGGAGGCATGACCACCATGTTTAAATATTGGAAAGGCTTTTATAAGGAAGAGGGAGCAGGTTTGTTTTTCTACTGCCATGGAGATTAGGACTCGGAGCAATGGGTTCAAATTACAGGAAAGGAGATTCCACCTGAACATTAGAAAGAACTTCCTGACCATGACTGGGAGCTGTTCAACGGTGGAACTCTCTGCCTCTGAGTGTGGTGAAAGCTCCTTCCTTGGAGGCTTTTAAACAAAGGCTGGATGGCCATCTGTCAGGGGTGCTTTGGTTGTGTTTTTCCTGCATGGCAGTGGGTTGGACTAGATGACCCATGTGGTCTCTTCCAACTCTAACATTGTATGGTTCTATGACTGACTTACTGAGAACGAAAAAAAAAAAGAAGTGTAAACATTAACTTGTAAGAAGATATTTTTGCTTTGTAAAATAAAATGCAAGGATCCATATTTAAAATGAAGGAAATCCCACCAGGAGAAAAAGCCCTGGAGCCAATAAAATTGCATATATGGCAGCAATTCTGCCACTTATTAGACACTGAGTGTTTCCCAGAGTCTGCCTGCTGCTTTTAATGCTTTGCAAACTGCACTGATATGTTGATCCACAGAGTGGCAGCACGGTTAGGATTACAAAGCTAGAAAGCATGAGTACAGCTACTCCTTGATATCAAAACTGGGGCTTCTCCACTGAGCTTGCTAAGCAAGAACTTGGAGAGATTTCAGTCCAGCTGGGCCAATGTGATAAAGGGATTGAAACCACAGAGGAAAGGATTAGCATGACAGATGAATACAGTGCAGTTTTTCCATGGCAAAAGCTAACCCAGCTCATCAAGGAGCTGGAAGATTGGGGGGAGGGAGGTATCATATCCTGCCATATTAGTTTCCTTAACACAGTGATCCTATTCCCTGGAACAAAGGACGATTAAATACCTACTCTGGTCTTCTAACACAAAAAAGAAACTGAGCTGGCAAGAAGAGTCCAGAGAGCTACGAAGCACTTAGTAATCTACATTTCTCAGGAGACTTTCTATTTCACTAGAGAACTATCTGTAGCTTGCAATCATTTCTGCATAGACAAAGAAATAGAGATGCTACTGGAGTAAATAAAGAACTCGGAAATCTTGATTTTAAAGCATGATTTTACAGCATATATTTAAAGTTAGAAAACCCATTTTATCTGATAGCCCTGATCTAAAATTTGATAATTTAAAATTGTGAGCTGTCACTATGTAACACGATTTTTGTTCCTGGGTTATAAAAGTCATTTCCTAACTGGATCTATCAGAAGAACATGTAAAAGGTTTATCGTCTGGGGAGGCCCTGCTCTCAGTCCCGCCTTCATCACAAGCACGGCTGATGGGGACGAGAGACAGGGCCTTCTCAGTGGTGGCCCCTCGGCTATGGAACACTCTCCCTAAGGACATCAGATCGGCCCCCTCCCTTTTAACATTTCGGAAGAGAGCTAAAACTTGGCTTTTTGAGCAGTCATTTGCAAATACAGTGTAACAGACATAGGAAAATGGTATGGTTTGATGATGTGATTGGATGATGTTTTTAACGAAGAAACCCTAATGATACATATTTTTATTGATTTTATTGATTCTGTTATGGTTTATTATTTGATTGTTTTATTATATTGAATTTGTATTTTATGGTCTTGGTACCAACTGTAAACCGTCCCGAGCCGCCTGTGAGCTGAGAGGGATGGTATAGAAATGCAGTAAATAAGTAAATAAAATAAATATTAAACTGCAAACATTTGTTTTTGTGGGACATCTTGCAGCATGTTTTGCTATAGTTTTTCAATTAATATCTCTCTTGAGTCTCAACCAATTCAACACACAGTAGAGTCTCACTTATCCAATATAAATGGGCTGGCAGAATACTGGATAAGCGAAAATGTTGGATAATAAGGAGGGATTAAGGAAAAGCCTATTAAATGCCAAATTATGTTATGATTTTACAAATTAAGCACAAAAACATCATGTTTTACAACAAATCAACAGAAAAAGCAGTTCAATACACTGTAATGTTATGTAGTAATTACTGTATTTACAAATTTTGCACCGAAACATCATAATATATTGAAATAGCTGTATATCCGGGTGGGAGGCAGACCATGTTGGATAATACAGAACGTTGGATGAGCAGAGGTTGGATAAGCGAGACTCTATTGTAGTTTGTAGCAGCCACAAAAACAAAGTTACTGGAGTATAACAACTACTCTCAAAGTAAGTACTGCACCATTAAAAAGGAATAACACTTTCAAATCAGAAACAGGAAAAAAAAATCAAATGTTGTTACATAGCATGCATTATGCCCCCCCCCCCCCCCCCAACTCTCCTGGTGATCTCTATGAAATAATAGGCATTTTAAGTTCTGAAATTCAAGCAGAGATCTCAATCAGATAAATGAGATGATGTATTTATGGTTTTTTTTATCTGAGTTGTGTCATCTACAGTATACGCACAATTACTTATAGGCTAATGTCTCAGAAAATTCCAGAGTGTATTGCTCAAAATGCTTAAAAGCTGTTTAAGAACTGATCTTTTTTACATTCCAAGACAGCATGTTCCACTTATTTACAAGGATTAGTATATGATTAATTTCTGCTAACACTGGCATCTGAATGTATTATGTATTTGCCCAGGAAAAACCCTGAATGTGGCAATTGAGCTAACTGAAGATAATGGCTTAGGTGAAAAGATTTATTTACCACATAAAAGGGAAACAAATATGTTGTTTCAAAAGATTTAAAAAAGAAACCAAGGTGACAAATAAGAACCGTTTCCATATTATTAAGCTAGTATGTTTTTAGAGAGACCATTTGTTATTTCTTACAGGTCACATGTGACTAAAACACAGTGAGACCCTCTTATCGATAATCATAGTTTCACTTAGTTGTGCTCCAAAAGAAAAACCATACCTTTGGGCATCTATCTAGGTTTTCCAGAGCTATTTTATGGTACTCCAACCCAAATACAGTTAAAATTTAGGTTTCAATCCTATCCACATTTCAAGTATCAACAGGGGGGGTCTTGTAAAGTATTCCTTGCAGATACGAGTGTAATACCGTAGCTACATTTGGAGAGGAAAGCTAGTAGAATGGGTGAGGCAGCTGAAATATATGAACATTTGTGAAGTTCAATGGCCTATCAAAAATAGGCTTGAAACAGAGTAAAAAAATAGAAGTGTGCCAATTCTTTTGCTGTTTTCCACTTTACAAGAAATCACTGTGTTGTGTTAGAACATGTAATAGCCAAGTATGTGAACCCCAACAGTATCTGAAGACCCCCAGACAGAGAAAGAAGCAATGGGGTAAATGTGTTTTAGGTAATATTGATAACAATTTGCTGATATTGGTCTGAAATTTATAATCTGATAAGATTTTTAAGGGGCAGGTTGTTGTAATGATATGGTGTTTCCTCCAAATTCATATTGCTTTATGCAGACTACTCTCTGCCCAGAATAACAATTTTTAGTATAATGGTTAATGATCTGAAAAACTAAAGTCTGACAGAAAAGCAGTCATACACACTACCTTGTGTCAGACAAGACAGAACAGGTGCAGTATTTTCACTATTTAGCAGACTTGTTTATAAGTACAGGTAGCTGGAGTAAGCATTTTGACTCATCCAGACTGAAAAACCAATCAATCAATTTCAGGTGTCATAGGAGTAGTTTTACTTTTACTTGTTCTCGAAAATGTTACATCAAAACAATACCTTCAGGTTATTACGTGGTACTGGAATTTGGGGCTTTAAAAAAGCTTTTTGGAGTTTAGAATTTATGGGGATTTCGTTTTATTATCAGCTCTACATATACCAGAAGGACAACATGGCGCATATTACAAACTGAAACAAGAATCCTACCTGCCAGAATGAATGCGTATCAGAATTTATTTATTTACAGGATCAAACTTCAAAAGAACAGGCTAACAAAATTCTGTTTGATTGAACATTTAAATTCCTCTCAGCAGATTCTTACTGATGGAGAAAATCAGCCTAGCTACCAGGTTCCTTTTCTGGAAAATGGGATATACCATGAAGAAAAAATACATTCTAACTATATGACTACTTTGTATACATTATATAACTCTGTGTGTGAAGTCTTGGCCTAGTTTTTACCCCTCTGTTTATTTCCCTGGAGGTGGACTGTTCCATTCTGCTAAGTTTTAGAGTAGGAGCTTAGGATGCCCCTAGAAGCCGAGCTCTGTTGGTTCAGCCCATTCTGGCTCAGAGCCTATTGGAAGAACCTTTCATTCCACTCTAATTGGACATAGCTTGTAGTAGTTAGCCAGAAAGTGTCTGGTCTGGCTTAGCAGTCTGAACAGGCCATCCTTAGCCTCATAGATTAGAATGTATTTGCCTTACAGTCTATAAGTATATGTTATAAAGAATTCATCTGTCTTTGCCATATAGATTAGATAGTACATGCCCCAGAGTTTATAGAGAGTGCTTACCTCATAGAAAATATAGTTGTTGTTACCTCAAAGCACATACTACCATTATACCTCATAGCCTCCTGTTATCTATATTTACCTCAGTTATACCTTATACCTGTTCCTTACTATTCTAATTCTATACCATCAAATTTCAAACTGCACCTTTGTATACCTTGTTTTGATTCACCTTGATTGTTCAGTAAACTTCATTGGTTAATTTTAGTCTTGTCTCTAGAATTTTATTTTGGAGATATTAAAGTATATTAAGGGCATACCGATGGTCACTGGGAAAATAGTTTTCTCTTCATCTTCCTGGTGTGCCATCATAGTGTGTGTTCATATATAATACATAATTTGATGTTTTGTCTTGTGTCTGCTATAACAGACTGTGTTTTTTTTAATTTAATTTTAGTTGTTAACTTATAATTCGTGTTTATATGTTGGATTGTTTAAATTTTGTTAGTATGGATGTATTGTTGTTGTATTCGGGCACTGAATGTTTGCCTTTTATGTTTGGAATCCGCCCTGAGTCCTTTTGGGGAGATAGAGTGGAATATAAATAAAGATGATGATGATGATTATCCTATCCAGTTTGTCCAATTTGTCATTGATTTACTCCTTTGGGCTTCAGGCAAATACACACACGCACACACAAACACACACACACTATTCTTCAAGGTTTGATTTCCAAAAATGTATATGTGTGTGCTTTGCATTACATATCATTATAAAGTTTTTGCTTTATTAAAATTATGGGCTTGTACCTCCCAAGGTTTAGTTTCAAGTCTCCCCACTGGGTACCAAAATCCATGGATGTGTAGTAAAATTGTGTCCCTTGTATAAAAGGCAAAATAATTTTTGTAATTTAAAAAATATTTTTAAACCCTGGATGGTTGAATCTCTGGATGCAGAAATATGGAATTATTTGTTATTATTGCTATTTTATTTGTAGAGATTACATACACAGTTAAAGACATCTGAATCACTTGTTTTGCTTCCTTATTTCTGAGGTTCCTAAGCAAAAGTTTATCTTTTTGTCTTTAGATCAATACTCCACAAAACTAACAAACATGCCCAGGGGCCATGCCCTTCACAGAGCTGGGGAATTGCTTCCTGAACTCAACACAGTCATCAGTTTCGGTAAATCTCATTCATAGAGTCAGACCGAACCAACCTGTATTGAAAGGACTCAAAATCCTAACACTTTTGCAATATTGTTATTTTGAAATAAAGCACTATTCCCCTGTAACAACCCCTTCCCAATGCAGCAACAACCAGAATTAAGGCGGAAATGAGTTTTCAGAACTACACGGTAATTTGTTCTACAAACCAAACAAGCAGCAAGAAAAATTAGAGTCAAAGACATGCAAGGGGGCTCACTGTATTGATACCAGCTGCTGGAATACTATAATCACTTCTAGTAAACATTGCAACAAGCCTTTCATTTTGTACAGCCTGTGCCGCAGGCTGGAATCAAGCAACGGTCAATCAATAATAATAGTGTGGTTTTGTTTTGTCTTGAAGAAAGGAGGGAAGGCAATGCTGGAGCGAAATTCCCTCTTCCACACATATTCTAGGTGAGGTACAAGTGAGAGAGCTCATTGACTTTGACCTGACTTCTCAACAGCAGCTGAATGTACCAATTTCTCAGCCTGCTAGGATGAAGAACCATAAATCGAAAGACTGCAAATCCTTGTGGAGTTTCCCAGCACTTCCTGCTCCGCCTTTCTCAAAGCAACTGCAGGGGGAAGGGTCATAGTCGAGGATGAGGATGGTGGTGGAAGAAAATCCCCATCCCAACAGAACACAGGGAGAAGGGCCACCTTTCTTTCTGAATGATGTATTGATAGCTTGAAGCTGTGGTGAAGCGACTTTTGTGTGTGCGCACACATACACACATTGTACTGGACAATTCGGGAGGGCAAGATTCCAGCGAGCCTAAAACAGGCTGTTATAAAGCCGCTGTTGAAGAAACCATCACTTGACCCCACTAAATTGGACAACTTTCGGCCTGTTTCCAATCTCCCCTTTTTGGGCAAAGTCATGGAAAGCGTGGTGGCCTCACAACTCCAGGTATTCTTGAGAGACACGGATTATCTGGATCCGGCACAGTCTGGTTTCAGACCGGGACATGGTACCGAGACGGTCTTGGTCGCCTTAGTGGATGATCTGCGCCGGGAGCTAGACAGGGGGAGTGTGTCCCTGTTGGTGCTCCTGGACCTCTCAGCGGCCTTCGATACCGTCGACCACGGTATTCTTCTGGGGCGCCTTGCAGGGATGGGTCTTGGGGGCACTGCTCTGCAGTGGCTCCGGTCATTCCTGGAGGGTCGTACTCAGAAGGTGTTATTGGGGGACTCCTGTTCAACGCCGCAGCCGTTGACCTGTGGCGTTCCTCAGGGTTCCATCTTGTCCCCCTTGCTGTTTAACATCTACATGAAGCCGCTGGGTGAGATCATCCGGAGTTTCGGGGTGCGGTGTCACCTGTACGCAGATGACGTCCAACTCTGTCACTCCTTTCCACCTGCTACTAAGGAGGCCGTCGAAGTCCTGAACCGGTGCCTGGCCGCTGTAATGGTCTGGATGAGGGCGAACAAACTGAAATTAAATCCAGACAAGACAGAGGTACTCCTGGTCAGTCGTAAGGCCGAACAGGGTATAGGGTTACAGCCAGTGCTGGACGGGGTCGCACTCCCCTTGAAGGCGCAGGTTCGCAGCTTGGGTGTGACCCTGGACTCACCGCTGAGCCTGGAGCCACAGGTTTCAGCGGTGACCAGGGGAGCATTTGCACAGCTTAGGCTCGTGCGCCAGCTGCGCCCGTATCTTGGGAAGTCTGACTTGGCCACGGTGGTACACGCTTTGGTCACATCCCGCCTCGACTACTGCAACGCTCTCTACGTGGGGCTGCCCTTGAAGACGGCCCGGAAGCTTCAGCTAGTCCAGCGCGCGGCAGCCATGTTGTTAACGGGAGCTGGACGCAGAGAGCATACAACGCCTCTGCTGTCCCAGCTCCACTGGCTGCCGATCTGCTACCGGGCCCAATTTAAGGTGCTGGTGTTATCCTACAAAGCCCTAAACGGTTCCGGCCCAAAATACCTGACAGACCGCATCTCGGCCTACGAGCCCACGAGGGCCTTGAGATCATCCGGGGAGGCCCTTCTCTCGGTCCCGCCTGCCTCACAGGCACGTCTGGCGGGGACGAGGGAGCGGGCCTTCTCGGTGGTGGCCCCCCGGCTGTGGAACACTCTCCCTGCTGAAGTTAGACAGGCGCCCTCCTTGATGGCCTTCCGTAGGGGCCTAAAAACTTGGCTCTTCGAGCAGGCCTTCAATTGAGTGTAGTTAAATTGACACTGGAATGAACTAGGACTACGAATTTCGGCTATGACCCCAGGAATTGACGAAGCGGATTTTTAGTATAAGTATATGTTATGTTGTATCTGTCTGGTTTGTATCGTCCTGACTCACTGTACACTGTCTTCTTTGTTGTTGTTCACCGCCCCGAGTCGCCCCCGGGCTGAGAGGGGCGGTCAATAAATGCAAGAAATAAATAAATAAATAAATAATAAATATGCAGCACAGCGCCCCTAAACCAAGAACAACATGAGACAAGGATTTACCATAGCTTTTCAATCTTAAGATCTACCAACAGAAAGAAAGGAAAGAAGGAAGGTAGAAAGGAAGGAAGGAGTGTGTGTGTATATATTTTTTTTAGACATGTCTGTTCAGGAGAAAAAGTGCATTTAAGAATTGAAGGAATACTGTATATCTTTCCCTCTGTTTCCGAGGAGAAGAGGAAGAGGTCTTATCACAGTTTCTTTGCATTCACAGTACATTATCAGTTTGTGTGTGTAGAATCTCCTCATTCTTCTTGCTTGTACCACTTTCCACACTTTTAAGTATTTCTAACACATATACATTTCTTGTTAGGATCTGTTTTTTTCTTGTTTGCAGGCTGACCTGCATGAGTGATAAAACTAGCCCTGAGGAATGGGTGTGCAGAGCTGGGTACAAGATAAGATCAGGACTAGATGGTACTTGTAGTATCTAATGCATATGTATTTAGAGAGCAAGCAGGCAACGCAAATGGTAAGGCTTGGGCTCAGACACAAAATGGCAGCAGGTAAGGCATCTTGATGTGTTGTTGCAAGTTTTTCAGGCTGTATGGCCTTGTTCCAGAAGCATGGACCACTCTAACAACTACCATGTCACGCTATACTGAGAAGCCATTGAAATCCACAAGCATGTGGACAGTGTCAACAGAAAGGAAAAAACCATGAAAATGAACAAAATCTGGCTACCAGTATTAAAAAAAATCTAAAGCCATAACAGTAAATAAAGGACAACACTCAAAAACAGGGGAACTCCAAACAAGAAACAATCAGGGACAGCTAATCACTTCTCAACAAAGGAATCCCCAAGGCAGTAAGAATCCACACCTTGACACTGGTAGGCTATTCAATGCTAACCAAGGCCAGTTGAAATATTAACACCTACCTCCAACAGGCAAGAGTTCCTTCTCCCACCTTGGACATTCCACAGATATATAAACCCCATTTTCCTAGTTTCCAACAGACCTCACAACCTCTGAGGATGCCTGCCATAGATGCAGGCGAAACGTCAGGAGAGAATGCTTCTGGAACATGGCCATACAGCCCGAAAATTTACAACAACCCAGTGATTCCAGCCATGAAAGCCTTTGACAATATCTTGATGTGTCTTATTAATATTTCTAAGGCAAAGAACATATAACCTACACTCCAATCTGAGCCAGTTTTCAGGTGTGTGAATATTCTTTGTTGAGAGGGTATACAATAGTTTGAAAGCCCATCAAACTGCAAAAGCAACTGTCACCAACAAGGGAGGAGTCCAAAGAAGAGCAGTTGCCTTCAGGTATATCCACAATGCAGAATTATAGCAGCTCCTACCACACTAACAGTATGACTCTTAGGCTGTTTTGAGACAAACCTTTTATTATGATACTCTTAGTGTCATTCATGGGAAAGCGTTGGGAACCCTAAAGGCATAACCTTCCATTTGCAATATTCTATCTGTCATATTCTAGGTTTCTCAACTCTCCTTCCAAAGAAATTTTCTATGAAATAATTGAATAATGACTATGAACTAATGCATCACCTGGAATTACCCCACAATTATAATGCCCTTGGCAACTCAACAACATTCCTGTAGGGCAAAATACAAATCACATGCAAATACATCCAACAGAGCCTACAGCCTTGACTTATTATGTTACTTTTAAATCAGAATTTGGGAAGTTTGGCTTATGAAGGAGGCTGGTTAATTATATTTGTTATGTTACTACTAGAAAGCCTTATTTTTAAAAGAAAAATATATTAATTTAGTTGGAAGGGGTCCTATTAGCCATTTACTCTACCCATTCCCAGTGCAGGAACCCACAGCTAAAACATCGCTGAATGATAGTCATCCAAATCTTTGTGTAAAACTCTCCTAGAACCCATCTCCTTTTGAAGAACCACCCATACTTATGTATAAGTCATCCACATACAGACAGTCCCCAAGTTATGAACAAGATAGATTTTGAAAGTTTGTTCTTAATTTATATGCAAATTGGAACAAGTACATTTTAAGTGTATCTCCAGCCATCTCTCTTTCTCTCTCTCTCTCGCTATATATGTGTGTGTGTGTGTGTGTGTGTGTGTGTGTGTATGTATGTGTGTGTGTGTGTGTATCTCTCTCTCTCTCTCTCTCTCTCTCTCTCTCTATATATATATATAGCTTTTGGTAGCATAGGGCATGGTTAAGACCCCTGTGGTATTTGTTTTGCTGTGTGTGCCACTGTTCAGAAGATTTCACCTCACCTTCTGTCTCTGTGATAATTGGATTTTGAAAAATTTGACTTGTTGTACAAACAAGGATTGGTGATAAAGCCTCAGTTGAGACACCTTTTCCCCATGATAACTCAGAGAAGAGATTGGTCCTTTGTTATAACAGTTAAGGTATTAGCTCTTATCAAACAAGGAACCATCCCCTTCTCTGAGTAGAATGGTGAAAGCTTAGATCAGTGGTTCTCAATCTGTGGATCCCCTGGTATTTTAGCCTACAACTCCCAGAAATACTAGCCAGTTTAGCAGCCACTAGGATTTCTGGGAGTTGAAGGCCAAAACATCTGGGGACCCACAGGTTGAGAACCACTGGCTTAGGGCATTCAAAAAGAAGCGAAGAGAAGCTAAGAGAACCACTGACTCCTTCTAACCTATTGGTACTCTTTTGAAGGGAAGCACCAAAGAGCCACCACTGAAATTTTCCAACCCAAGTATTCAAAAGGTCTAGATGCGGCGTTGCAATTGACAGAGTAGAGGAGGTTGCTACTTCTTCAAAGTTCTTCTTGGATGATCTAAGCTCAGAGAAGGGATGATTCCTTTTTTTTTTTTTACAAGAGCTAAGGAAGAGTACTTATACTACCTATGAATAAGTCAACTCATATTTTTGATTGATTTTCTGACCTATACATAAGTATATCCAGTAGTTTATTCCACTGCTGAACAACTATGAACACTAGGAAGGTCTTCATGATTTTTAGTGGAATCTATTTTCTGGTAATCCCAACCCAGATCCTCTTCTCTGGAGTAACAACAAATAAATTTACTCCATGCTCCATACTACAGCCCTTCAGATGTTTAAAAACAGCTCCAACAGCACTAGTCTGGATCCTTGACTGATCATTCCTAGGACTTGATTTCCAAACCTTTTAGTATTCCAAATCTTTTACTATACTGGTTGGTCTCTTCTGAAGCCTTTGATATCAAACATACCAGTACCAATTACTAATAATCCAGAAGAGCCGTTTCCTCTTCTTTAAAAATGTTTGTATCAACAGCACAAAAAAATCAACTTCTTTATAATCAGCGGTAAACATCAATTGAGCCAGGCATGTGGAAACCAGGTTGCTACTGAGGTCAGAGAAACTGCTTTGTTCTCTTATTATTATATGCTCATCATAAATGGCATTGAAATCTATACTTTGCGATTGAAAAGGAGGGAAAAACACTTTCCAAGAGATATTTAATAGCCAACCATGTCTAATAGTAGATCTCTTTCCCCCACTTCTGGTTCCTTCTCTCTTTCATGTACACATCTTTCCAGCATTTTGGAGGGGTATTTATTTTCTCTGACAGTGGCGCAACCTATGCCATACTTTTTCTAGATTAAATTTAAAGTTGAGTTCAGGATTGTAACGACTGAGGACAATTAAATGAAAGAGAATTTCATTTGGAGAAAGATCTGTTTAGGAAATAAACTGTAATCAAACTGCTAAACTTTGGAATGATTTGTAGATGGGGGGGGGGGCAAATTAATAGGGAAATCTGGGGCAATTTGGATGAGAAATTAATTAGTTTGCCTTTTGTTTTTTTTAATATTCTAGCAATTATTTCTAATTTTCCATCCATATAATATATACATTAGCATATTATGATCATTCACCTTTTTAAACCTTTTGCAAAAGGTTGACTTGCATAACTGATCTCACGGTGGTTTTACAACCTGTGTTTCAAATCTTTTAATTGCCTAGCAACACCCTTACCTATGTTTGTGCTTACTAACAAAACACATGAGCTCACTTGAGTGAAACTTGCAGCGGCAGCACTAAATAGCTGGAGGGCAGATAAGAGTAGTTTGGAAGATTACAGGAGCATTTGCTTTTTAAAAATATTATTCTCTATCCTTTCTTTTGATGCAGATCAGTACTTAGTCTCTACATGTGCTTGCTCTAACTCTTCAGTATCATAATCCTTACCTGGGGGTTGCGTGAGCAATGGTTTTTATACATTGCATCAGTACTATTGCCTATTTAATACTATATTTTTCTGTTAAATTGGTGGTAAGGATTTTTTTTTTAAATCTGGTCTTCTTCTCAGCTTACTTCCTTGATTTTTCCCCCTCTCATTACAAATGAATAGTCTATTTGCATTGGAATAAACGTAAACCATGTGAATAAGAAATTCTTGGTTCCCACTTGGTTCCCCAACAACTGACATTCAAATTGCTCCTGAACATGGATGTTTCATTTAGCTATTACTAGTAGATCCTAATATCTTCTGCACAAACTTGTCACTGTGTAAAAAAGAATGTTCAAACCAATTTAGCCATAAAGCTCATTAGGTAACCCTGAGCCAGTCATTATCTCTCAGCATGATCTATTTCATAAGATTGTGTAAATAAAATATTGGGTGGAGGAGAGAGAAGAACCATGTGTGTCATCTTGATTGAACTCCTTGATGATATATTGTATTTCTTCAATTCTACGCTACTGATTGCAACACACACATTAATTTTAGTACCACCAACAGAATATTTAAAGATGTTTATATGGGAGGGGATGTATCTTAGAATCCAAGAATTACAGTAATAATAGAATATAACCATCTACATTCTGACAGGCATCCTCAAGACTGGGCTTTGCTGCTCTGAGACTTCTTCTACATAATCTGCTCCAGTAGAGGTGATGGAGAGGTTAACCTTCAAGCTCCTCTTCACCACTAAAGCAATGCTACTCAAGTCTAATGCCAACTCAAGCCTAATGCATACAAAAGGATCCATACCTAATTTCAACCAAAGCCTTCTACCAAACTAACCTTGCCAAACAATAAGTATCAGTGAAAAATGTCTGAGACACAGTCAACATTAGGTTGGCTGCTACATCAAGTCAATATTCCCCATAGATATCCCCCTCTCACTAATCCCAAGCATCTTCCCTCAAAGCACTGACACCCGGAAGCCACCTTTGGTCTTGCTCCGGGTGAAAGGCAGCACAAAAATAGAAAAAAATAACATAAAGAAGCCATTTCATCTTTTTTAGTCCCTTATGAACTTTCGACTAAGGTTCGTAAGGCCTCATCATGAAATCAATGGCATCATGGAGCCAAGACAAATCTGACCCATTTTTCCAGACCCAAAGCAAAGTATAGTAACTCTTCTGTGGAAATATCCTAGCATTAAGACTGAAGTCTGAGGTCTCGCCTTTGCCCCACTATTTTCACATCAAGGAGTTTACTACTAATTTCCAAGATGCTATTTAAAACTTTTCAGAGATGATATTTCTTGCTTCATAAACCTTGTAGAATGAACCTGGTTGATAACAGAAATGTATGGCAATCCTCTTGATGGAACTGGCCATTGTGGATGCATTATATGGTCATGTGCCATTAGACAGCCATTTAAACAATGAAGAGACATCGAAATTATGACATTTGGCATTGTTAAGTTCTATAAATCTGCTGACACTTCTTTTTGGAGGACAGGTTCATAATGTTAAACCTTCTCTGGTTGAGGGAATTACCAAAATTATAATCTTCTTCATCATTAAACAGAAAGACACAGCAAAATAATGCTATGCTGATGTCTCAATTTTGCCAAAATACAGATCATTAGTATTTTGTAGATACTTAAAGTCAAGCACCTGAAATATTAAACTTCAGTCTCTCCTGAAAGTGCTCTGGTATCAATGCAATTCAAAATGTGCTGTACTATAGCTCAGGGCCATTTTACACATTACTTTTTCTGACAAAGGGATTAGTTTTCACATTGAAAAGGTAACATGTGAAGTTTTGTAACTGATGTAAATGAAAACTTAAGACACTTGTTTGGAACATCCTATAGGCTCTATCCATTTTAACTCCTATTGCTCTATGATATATATGGATAAACTAACGGTTCTGGTACAACAATATATAAGGAAATTTGGAAACATTTTTTTCCTAAATAGAAATACGTCTTTCTTTCCATTTTAAAATAATCTTTAAAGGTAATTTACTCAGAGACAGCATTCAAACACAACCTTCCTTCCCTTAATTACTCTGATTATATGGCAAAGATTCCTTTCCTGGCAGAAACATATGAAAGAAAATGAGATAAACATGAGTCAAACTCCCTTGTTCTTGTTGATTCTTTTCCAACTAAGTAAGCATAAATAAGGATTAAACATAGCAAACTTTTGTTTAATGTTGATACAAAAAGAAGCCAGTGCTATATGAGTATTTCCAAGGACATATATAACATCTTAGGAGATATAGCTCTCTGCAGAAATCATTTGTAACTGTCAAATGTTTATCATTTACTGCATTTCAAACTGGGTAACTTTAGGAACTGGGATGAAGCCAGCAGATGGTGACAGAAATTAAACTCATGACATGGTTCAGTAATCAGTAAGCCTTGAAAAGACACAAGGTGCTCCTTCTTTTTGTTGTTGTTGTTCCTGCACTGTACCCTTGCTAAATTCCAAGGCTAAACATCATAAACACAAGCTACTTCTTTACTCAGCTTTCAATCTGCAATACCCTCATAGGGAAAGTCAAACTGGCAGAACGAACTGGTATTTAATCCATTCCAAGTCCAGCTTTAGGACTATGGTGCTTCACATTTTTAAAAAGAAGCTGGCTCTCAGAAACACATTTTAGCAAAACACCAGGGGAACTACGGCTCAGTTTGTACAGAAATATGGAGCCAAGGCTCGAGGCAGCTATGCAAATTTAACACAAATGGGAAAAAATGAAGCAATATTTTTATTCTTATTAAGATAGCTTAACACAAAGAAAATTAAGTTATATGTATATCAGCTCTGCATTGTCTTGACACAACACAGTGTGCTTGAGGCTATTGAGGGAGTAAAGGCTATCCACACGGCATTGAAGCGAAGATTGCCAAAGTCTTTGTTCACCACTCCTATTACAAGAGATCAAGATTATACAAGAAATGTATAAACTCCAAAGGCAGCTAGCTCTTGGCAGTGTTGCTCTTGGACCTAGTCCCGGCAAGGGATGAGCACAGAGAAAATGCAGATTATACATAAGGGCACTGGACGCCAATCCAATCTGTCCTCTGTTATACCCATCAGAACTGCTGTGCTTTGCTAAGGAAGGAGACATGGCGACTCATTCAATTTGGTGCAGTGTAGAAAAATGCTGCAGCATCCTTCGCCTTTCCATTCTGTATAATCCTCCCTATTTAAAAGGTTCTGTAATGCACAGTGTAATCCCCAGTTCTACAGCTCAATCACATATTTATTAATTTGTGACACCAAGTGCCCACTAACTGTCCCTGAAGCTTTCCTTCTGAATGCGTGTGTGTGTCAGTTTATTGATTCTGGTCCCTTCCTGCTCGCTTTTCTCAAACCCTTCTTCTGCTAGGCATGCAAGAGTATTTCGGTGCTGCTGCAGGTCATAATTGAAAAAGACAGAAATGCTCAACATGACTCATACATTATTCAACTTATCAGCTGCCCAAGAGAAAAAGAAAAGGAGAGGTGTTTGCATGTCTACCTCTCCTGCTATCAACAGAAGAAATAATTTTCAATTACACTAAGTGTATGCAGCTCTGCTCACCAACAGAATCTGGAGTCAGAGAGATGGAAGCTGAGGATGAAGGATAGCAAAGGGAAGCAACTGCTACAGAACATTTGAATGTGTTTCGGTTCTTGGCTCCTGATTGTTTCTCAAATATGTCCCAAAAGGAATAGGGCAGCAAGCAAAAACATCACTACAACACGCAGCAAAAATCTAGGCAAGGGCCCATGCTAGCTAGCTGAAATGATATCACTGAAGCCAACTAAACCCTGACTGGCTGGCTGTGAACATCTGGCTTTAATCCAAAATCTTGTGTGGAGCTTTGAGAATATATCTGCAGCATAGATTTATAATAATATGCATAAAAGACAGGATGCTGCCAAAAGCTAGACAATATTTTTAGAAAATAAATACCAGAACAGTTTCTAACATTCAAAGGTTTTAAGCTGCCTATCTGAAAGACGAAAACAACAAAAAAGACCCTTGATATTCAACCCTGGAGCAACAGGACCAGGACCTACATTGTAGTTGATACTGCATCTTTGCTTTCAACTCCCAGAGCCAAAATACATTTTTCAAATACTGCAAGAAGGCCAATACAATAGTCAGCTTTCTAATACTAATCTTCCAAGGGAGTTTCCAAAGCCAATCACACTGCAGCAGGTGTAATGGCTTTAAAAGACCATTACATTTCCTAAACCGTCACCTCCTCCACCTCAAGCACATGTAATTGCGTAGACTTAAAACGTTCTACAGAAGCAAAGCTCATAGCATTCCCAAAGATATTTACAAGGTAAACAGAACTATGGGAGCGATCCAAAGAAAAGGCTTTTAGAATATGTATTATGTACCACAGAATTTGGCAATCATTTGCCCAAAGAAATATACCAGCTAATAAGGAAGCTCAACACTGCACATAATTCATATATAACCTTGGTCAAGTTGTGGAAAAATATCTTGGTGGAGATAAAACCCTGACCATGAAACTCTCAAGCAGACCCTTGTTCTATACAAATTCATTCCAGTTTTGCACCTGAAACTTTTATCACAGACAAGTGATTTTTGGACGAAAACTCCCACAATGTGCTAGTCTGCATGGCATCTGGCTGAGGATCCCAGGAATTGTAGACCGAAAATGGCCCCCTGGTGGCGCAGTGGGTTAAACCACTAAACTTGCTGACCAAAATGTCGGTGGTTTGAATCCAGGGAGTGAGGTGAGCTCCCACTGTTAGATCCAGCTTCTTCCAACCTAGCAGTTTGAAAACATGCAAATGTGAATAGATCAATAGGTACTGCTTCGACAGGAAGGTAAGGACGCTCCATACAGTCATGCTGGCCACATGATCTTGGAGCTGTCTATGGTCAATGCCGGTTCTTTGGCTTAGAAATGGAGATGAGCACCATTCCTCAGACTAGACCTAATATCAAGGGGAAACCTTTACCTTTTTTAAGACAAAAAATACCTTGAATAAGACCTGCATTTCAGAGCTAGTTAAGTCTTTTAAATTCCTTTAAATATATTTAGAAGTGCCTAAGGGGATGTCTGGTACTCAACCAGATATATTAAAGAGCAGTATAGAGATTGCAAATTATTTAGATACGGTCTATTTCTCTGTGGCTCATAGCTGTGCAGAGGTTCCTATTAATATTGCTAAAAATACGTGAGATGCTACAGACACATCTCTCTTAATCGTCAACACATATACTTTATTTGAGGAACAATTTAGGAAAAAAGGTTTTTCAGAAAGCACAGTGACATTTTTATTAATTCATTGTAGTACAGGAATAGGCAACTATGCTTTTTCAGATGCTTTCGAACTGCATCTCCCATAATTCCTCACCAATGGGAACTACACTCTAAAAAAGTCTAGATATCACAGTAGCTCATCCCAGATGTAATGCAACATGCACCTTCCTCACTAGAAGACTGCCCTAGTAAATAATTTATATACACCAAGATCACTTAATCCTTCATTTGAAAAGAGATTTTTCTTCCATTTTAGACAATTAGAGCAAATTGAAATTGATTCAGAGAAAAGAGCACATCCAGGCATCTCCAAAACAGCTATGAAGTCATTAAACCAAAAAAATACTATCAAACTAGTTTGAGATTAGCAACAGAAAAGGAGGGGGACAAGCCAATGAAGACATTTCTACTTTTCCACCTGCTTTCTCCATTCTGCTCACCACACACTCTGCACCCAACTCAATTAAATGAGAAATTCTAAGTGGTGTGAACCACAAGGTTAGAGGACTCTAATAGCGGAGCCTGCCATTTACCCACGTTCCACCTAAAATAGGGAAAATTACAGATGAGAGGGTGGCTTTATTTTCTCCTCCTTGCTCAGGGGTTGTTGTTGTTGTTGCTGTTGCTAGTGTTTTGTCTTTTATGGGAGGAAATGCATTGAAACTATTAACAAAAACCTGATTTAAATGCACTTCTTCTCTGCAACATGCCCTCTTTCCTCCCTGTGTGACAAAGGTGAGAATCATAAAGATGTGGTTGGGCTACAACTCTGAGCAGCTTTAGCCAGCATAGCCAAAGGCTAGGGATTCTGGAATTTGTAACATCCGTAAAATTCCCATCAGCGCTATAAGAGGTTAAAGTTCCAAACTCCACAGTGGGCTGTGAAATGAGAGCTCCCTGGATGTCTAAACTATCAGAGGAGTTCTGCGGTCTCCAAGACAATAGGATTGTCCTCTAAAAAGAAGGCACCTATGTCATCTGACAGATCTTTAACCCTAGTCCTAAATTTGGATGTACATGCTGGTGTGCATTCTTATTACCATATTTACTCTAATGCTAAACTACTTTGGCTAAATTACTTCACCAAATTTGGGGTGTGCATTAGATTTGCATCATAATACAGTAATTATAGTGCTGAGCCAAAGCAAAAGGGAATGCTGCTTCAGGAGTATCTGGAGCTCCTACTTGAGGGACGTCATCTCTAATTTAATTGCCATGGTTCAATGATATGCAATCCTGGGATTTGTAGTTTGGTGACACATCAGCATTCTTTGGCAGAGAAGGCACAAGACTTTGTAAAGTCCATAGCATTTATCCAGGACAGTTAGTTGATTCATTCACACAAGAGAATGAATCCACTTTAAATTCAGCTGCTGCCTCCTGCAGAATTCTGGGGTTTATAGTTTAGGGAGGAGCCTTTAATAGCCTCACTAAACTACAAACCTCAGAATTTTGCAGGAGGCAGAAACCAGATTTAAAGTGGATTTATTCTCTAGTGTGATGAGGTAGATAGATGCACCCCACGGATTTGTTTTTTGTTTTTAAAGAAAGAATTCTAAGCAGGCAGAACTGTAATGTGTACCTTTTGGGGCCAAATTTCAAAGAGTGCACTTTTTCTGCTGCACATTACATTTGGAAGCATTTTTTTTTTGTTTCAGGATTTTGAAAATTGAAGTGTGCATTAGAGTCGATAGTCTACTAGAATTGAGTAATTACAGTATATGCTATCTATTCATCCATATTCTGCTTGCAAATGTGTCCTGAAGTCGCCTGAAAAACGTACAGCCATCTGCACAACATTGCTATTATCTGCACTACACTTCTACATCCCAAGTGGACTGCATATTTCACTGAATGCAATGTCATGTTGCTGTCAAATATCTGCACCTGAATATGCAACTTCATCATTCCGTGGTTCTTTAAATTGTGAGGGGACATTCCATATAAAGAAAGGTTTGATAACTTATATCAAAATACCTTAGTTATAACTAACTGGCAGGGCATTGAGTATTGCCTGCGTGTACCCTACAATGGTCTATCTCCCTCCCTACCCCTCATTGCCTCAATTAAGCTTCTCTGTGTGTCTTCCTGTCTCTCTAGGATGGTGGTTCTCAACTTGTGGGTCCCCAGGTGTTTTGGCCTACAACTTCCAGAAATCCCAGAGAGTTTACTAGCTGTTTCTGGGAGTTGAAGGCCAAAACATCTAGGGACCCACAAGTTGAGAACAACTGCTATAGGATATAGAAAAAAAAATCACCTTTGGAAAATAGTTATGTAAGTGCACACCTTTCTCCCAATGTGCATTTCTGTTTCTCCTTATTCATCCATAAGAGATGGAGATAGGAACTGGGGCATAGGCAGGCATTTGAACCACCACAGATTGTGGTGATTAAAGCATCTTTATGGAAACAGATCATGTTAACTTTCTGTGCTTTCCCCTCCTATTCCACTTATTTTATAAAGGAGAGTGTGGGTGTGCTCACATGTGTGAGAAAGAAAGAGAATGGACATTTACAAGGGTAAAGGAAGCAGGCTGTGAGTCAAATGTGGGTTCTTTGCATGCCATGTTGTAAAGTAACTTGAACATCACTGGGACCAAATGGCTTGGGAAGACCTATACAACTTGAACAGTTTAGATTTGGGGTTCTTTCACTCATGCAGCATGTATCCACTTTCACTGCCCTGGCTACATCATATGTAATCCTGGGATTTGTACTTTTTGAGGGTCCAGACCTCTTTGGATGAGATTTCTAAATGCTTCTCCCTAAACTGCAAAATCCAGACTTCCCTTTAAAGCAGAATCACAGTGCTATTACTGTGTAATGTAGTGGTCTCTGAACTGCAATCTGGAAGGTTCCAGCCCTCAGTTTAATGGATCCTATAGGGAAGGGAAATGATCTCTGACAGCACACACCACTGGGCATATTTCCTCCAAATGGTTTTTCATCTTGCTCATTATACAAAGTAAAGGCAGAAAACCTATGGAGTCAAAATACACGATGCCATTCCTACCATACAAGGATAGTTTCGAGATATTTCAAGCAGAATATTCTGCAAAAACATAAACGTGAAACGCATGTATGGCTATCAAAATTTTCAGTAAACATGCGAGTTACTCCCAAAGTAAGTGATACTCTAAGCAAAATGTGCAACTCTCTTGTAACCTTTCCTGGTACATAAGCACATGTTGAAAATAATAATAAAACAAACAAAAACATTTCAAAATGATCTGATACGAAAAGTCCATACACATAAAATACTAATGCTTTTATGGAAAAATGTGCAAAAACAAAACAACATAACCAACAGCGGGTTACAAAAATCCCGTTCTTCCAGCATGTACAACTAGCTCTGTACTAGTTGGTGTCCAATTGTAATACAGAAATTAAACAGGCTGTGACCTACCTTCTAACACTGTCAGTTTGGCACTAGTGTTTATCTCCCCAACACTGTTTGTGGCCATGCACTCGTAGATTGCTTCATCCCGAAGGACACGCAGAGGCTGGATACGCAGCACTGATCCAGAGCCATCATCAAATTCAATAACCTTTTTCAAAAGAAGGATACATTTGTTACCAACTCTTTACAAAAAAAACTGCTAAAAATAAAGCAATCTGGATCTCTATAGGTGTGGGGTTCTCATTTCTTTATCGACGACTGAGAAATTAGTTAAGATGAAACTCCCTCCAGTCTTCAATGCAAATCTCCCCAATCTTGTTAGCAGAAATTAAAGATGCCATAAACACATCCATTAACTTTAACCAAGATTAATGCTAACCAAGTTTAATGGTTAAGCAGCTTTTGGAAACTAGATCTCAGAGCTTTGTTTTCCACCTTAATAAACTGAGATGAAAAGAAAACTGTTCTAAAATTTGAAGAATCTTATTGCTTTTGCTCTTAGATTTTCCTACAAGGAAGATGTTTATCCTTTCAATAATTTAGACCCAGATGTCTGGTAAGTTTAATATTTCCTAACAATATAAGAATCCTGTTATATCAGAAAAACGCCAATTCTATTCTCACAGAGGCTGCCTAGATTTCAATGGGGAGCCCAGAAACACAATTACACCTTCTTGATATTCAGAGGCATATAGCCTCATCTACAGGAGAGTATATTCAGCTTTATTTAGGCCATGTTTACATCAGGCAGGTTAATCTCGTGTAAATCTGGGATGGAGCTTTTAGATGTAGCATGCATGTGCTGAATCAGGGGCTGTTGTCCAGATAGGTTGGGTTGACACTTGGGTCCGGAATGTTGCTACTACCACTAATCACCGGTCAATGGAGCTCCACCTAAGTGCTTGGTCATTGCCTATCGCAACCATGATTTCAGAATTGGCAGCCTGTGCACACAGCAGGAAAGAGAGGGACGATCTCCCTGCCCTCTTGCTGTTCATGCAAGTGCCCCATTCTGATATTAGAAATCTGGAATACTCACTGGAAGTCACTGTATGTCATGAATACTGCCAGTGGGTTATTGTAGGTTTTTCAGGCTGTATGGCCATTTTCTCGAAACATTATCTCCTGACATTTCACCTGCATCTATAGCAGGCATCCTCAGAGGTTGTGAGGTCTTCACAACCTCTGAGGATGTCTGGCATAGATGCAGGAGAAAGGTCAGGAGAGAATGCTTCTAGAACATGGCCATACAGCCCGAAAAACCTACAACAACCCAGTGATACTAGCCATGAAAACCTTTGACAATACTGCCAGTGGTGAATTCACAGTGACTCCATTGTTTTTTTAACCACTAAAGTCAAGCCGTCTGAGACTATCCATATGGCACAATTAAAACAGTTTGGCACTACTTCCCCTATGGAATGCTGGGATTTCTAGTTTGTTGTGGTACCAGAGTTCTCTAACAGAGAAGGTTACAGCTCTCACAAAACTACGAAACTCAGAATTCCATAGTATGGAGACATGGCAGTTACTGTGGCACCAACTGCTATAATTCTGCAGTGTGTATGAAGTCTTTGGTAGCTTTAGCAGCCATCAGTCTGGCTACACCCCCTTGTAGGGATTGATGGTTATAATTGTATCTTAACTACTGGTATGTGTTGTATGAAAAAGTTGTCTTAGTCCAAACCACATCCATATAAGTGGATATAGTTCATTCCAAAGTATTGGTTTAGGACCCAAAATATGGATATTTAACAATATTACCACTTACTTCAAATCTTTGGGAGCTGACTTTCTTTCCTTTTTTCATCCATGTGATGCGAGGCTTTGGATCTCCTGTTGCTTGGCATACAAACGAGGCTACACCTCCAGAAATCCCAATCTGATCTTCAGGAGTTTTCATGAAGTTTGGCTTGTCTAAAAGAAAATAAATCACACGGTGAGATGTATGCCAGATATGAATGACCTTTATAGTAAAAATAGGCTCCCACTTATTTCTAACAGTAATGACTGGCAATGTCTGAACATGTATTCTTGACTACACATGTTCCTTCTATCTCTGGTCAGCTTTTAGGGCTGGGCAACAATGGTAACTTTCCTTTGAGGGCATAGTCTGTGAAGGTTTTATAATTTTTGTGTGCACCTTGAAATTTTATGTAAAGTTTTGACATAATTTTTGTCTAGCAATGCTCCTCAGTAGATTCTCGATTTCTGGGAGAATGTGTGTAGATGGGGTTAATCAGCTACTGGACAGAACAAAAACTTCCTTTTATAATACAGAACAATCACTGAAAGAGCCTGTGTGGCCTCACAATATATCTCAAAATGAAGCACGCAGGGATTTCTGGAAGGCTTACTCTGCTTTGCCGGGTTATGAAAGAACTCTGTGTCTGCTTGCTGTTCCCGTTATAAAAAATGCACACTGAGATGTTAAAAACCCAACGAACTCCTGGTGATGCCAATCCCCAATAATTACACACTAGCTAAAAGCCATGGAAAATAAAAAAGCCTTTCTTTTTCAGGAAAGGGTTAAGGAGAAATGTGGGCATCATTATCCATTGTTGCTGACTCTTCAGTCTCCCCAGAGGGTTGGAAAATGGAAAAATGAAAAGAAATACCAACTGGATAGACAAGGTGAACACAGAATTTCTTAAAAAAATAAAAATGTATGTTGTGTTGAAAATATAAAATCATGATGCATTTAAGCTTTTAATTAAAGATGTACAGGACAATACATTTCAAATACATTTCATTCCTAATTAGTAAAAGTAAAGGTTTTTCCCTGACATTAAGTCCAGTCGTGTCCCACTCTGGGGGTTGGTGCTCATCTCCATTTCTAAGCCAAAGAGCCGGTGTTGTTGGTAGAAACTTCCAAGGTCATGTGGCCGGCATGACTGCATGGAGTGCCGTTACCTTCCTACCAGAGCGGTACCTATTGATCTACTCACATTTGCATGTTTTCAAACTGCTAGGTCGGCAGAAGCTGGGGCTAACAGTGGGAACTCATGCCGCTCCCCATATTCGAACCTGTGACCTTTCGGTCTGCAAGTTCAGCCGCTCAACGCTTTAACCCACTGCGCCACCGAGGGTACCTCATTTCTAATTACTAGAAGGTTATTACTGTTTAGAACAGCCATGGGCAAAGTTCAGCCCTCCAGGTGTTTTGGACTTCAACTCTCACAATTCCTAACAGCTGGAAGTTTGTGTGAGCTGAAGTCCAAAACACCTGGAGGGCTGAACTTTGCCCATGCCTGGTATAGAAGAACCACACAGACAACATATTACACCAGGTTTAAAGGAACTGAACTGAACTGACTGTGAATTCACTTTCAGGCTGAATTCTTGGCGATGACTTTATAAGTTGGGACCTTGTTTACCCAAGGACTGAAATCTGTCAGAATGTTGGCTTTTTTTTTGGTACCTGGTCTAGACATGGCTCTTACCGTAGTCCTTTAGAGCCTCATTTGTGCATATACATGGGATTTAAAAAGCCTTTTTTAGTCTTGTCACGTTGCTTGATATACCTTTTTCATGTTTAAATTATTCAGTGATTTTAATCTGGAATTGTTTAAGTTATTTACATTGTTATTTTACCTGTTTGCTTCCCTGAGATCCCAGATAAAATGGTAAGATAAATGAATCAAATATATACATAGTTATCAGAATGCTAATTTCAGAACAGAATTGTGAACAGAGAAAATGAGTCTATCAGTCTGTATTGTTTCTGAAGAGAGGTTTAAGGATACGGAAGAGAAAAGCCACCTTATTCTTTCAGTATTATGTGTGTCATTCTATCTTTTGATTCGTGCTTTGAATTGAACTAAAGTTGACCATCATACTCCCAATTTGGAAAATATTTATGCAATCTATTAGTTCAATTAAAAATGTTAAATACCTTTGAAGAGATTAAGAGCAATGTAAATATAAACTTAATTGTGGGAAAGCACAGGGTAAAGACGGAGAAAATATTTCTGAGATGCAGGAAATCGACAGCTCACTACATATAACCTCAGTGTCATTGACAGTACCCTGAGATAAAAATCAATCCATTACTAGCTGTGATTGCTTAACTGACATTGATTTCATATATTTACTTACCTAGATTTACACTTATTTCTACATAGTTCTATTTACATCTGTATTTCTTCCCCGCTATCATCTGCCTCAGAAAAAATGATAAAATGTATGCTGATGTTGATTAGCATTGTAACATATCATTTTGCAGCATGGTCTGGGAGGTTATTGGTTTTGTCTTATTTTGCCTTTGATTAGTCCTAATAATAAATTTAGGAGCACTGTCAGGCCCTATTGTCTACTTGCATGCTTGATCCTCATTAAAAGGTAATGGTTTCCCCTTGACATTAAGTCTAGTTGAGTCTGATTCTGGGGGGTGGTGCTCATCTCCATTTCAAAGAGCCGGCTTTGTCCATAGACACCTCCTAGGTCATGTGGCCAGCATGACTGCATGGAGCACCATTACTTTCCTGCCGGAGTACCTATTCATCTACTCACATTTGCATGTTTTTTAACTGCTAGGTTGGCAGAAGTTGGAGCTAATGACGAAAGCTCATCCTGCTCTGCGGATTCAAACTTCCAACCTTTCCGTCAGCAAGTTCAGAGGTTTAACCCACCGCGGCCCCATTTGATCCTCATTGCTCTTGGTTTATTATATCCAGCGGGAGGAGATACCAGACTAGGGTCAGGAGTCTGTATATTCTTATCTGAGAGATGGGATATTTACAGTATCTTTTAAAGAAGAGGTGATCAGGTTACTCTTGAAGGAGTAACAAAAATTAGGTTTAGAAGAAGAATAGACATCATATTAAAAATGACGCAAGCTTATTATCTGTTACTCCAGAAAATAAGATATGGAGTAATTGAATCAACTTACAGAAAAAGGGATTCACCAAATTGGGAAAATGCCACATGATGGGAAGACTGGTTCAACAATGGTTCAAAGTACAGCAGAGTCTCCTTCTCTGGATGTTTTTAAACAGACACTGAATTGCTATCTATAAGGAGTCTTTCTCATTGTGTATCACTGCATGGCACAGGTGTGGCTGGATGGCCCCTGTGGTCTATTTCAACTCTCTGATTCTATGATTTCCAGAAGATTGTTCTCTAGCAATATATGCGAACAAATACCGGGATACATTTGGTCTTCTCAGATACAGTTTTGGAATAGGAATGGACCTCCTTATTCTTTTAGGTGGCCTTTTAGGTTACTCTTTTTGGTACCATCAATCATGACTGCCCTGGATAAGCTGTTTAAGCAACAGGAAGACCCTGTATGGCACTGTTTCCACTCCTATGTGAATGATCAATTCCAGAAGGTGGTGATTATCTCATAATGTTTAAAATTGCACACAGTATAATTTTAATAACGCATATGTATTTTATTTGTATGGTTCTCCAGAAGTATACTTGACTGCAAAACTGAATTCATATAGTCATTTTTTTCAATCTATGGAGTTGACACATAAGAATTCATATACCATAGTACTTATATTAAATTGCTACATTTTTTTTCTGCTGGGGGTCTATAGCTACAGTTTGAACTAGTTGTCCCAAACTTGGTAGATATCATACTGCTTGCAATTTCATACATACAGTCATCCCTCCATATCCAGATTCCGATTCACTAATTCAAGCATCCATGGCTTGAAAATATTCAGGAAAAAAATTCCCAAAAGCTGATTTTGCAATTTTATATGGGAAAATCCATTTAACTATGCCATTACATATAATAGAATTTGAGCATCCACAAATTTTGGTATCAGGGTGAGGACCCTCGAACTAAACCCCAGTAGATATGAAGGCATTGCTGTATACCATTTTGAAAACACCTATCATCTTGTCATTATGCCATCCTATTTACAGAGACACTGTTCTCTACAATTTTATATCTTAGCACCCCAGCAGATAGCAGAGCAGATAGCATGGAGAGAAATGGGGTCTGCCTTAAGAACGAAGCCTCCTGTCTCCTCAAGGGTTGGAGCATTGGGAGGGAGAAGCCTCTGTTTCTCCTTCCTGAGTGGACCAGAAGAAAGGGAGGAAGCAGACGTGTCTGGCTGGGAAAACTCCAGGGAAGGAAGGAAGGAAGGAAGGAAGGAAGGAAGGAAGGAAGGAAGGAAGGAACTAAAGGAGCCGAAACTGCAGACTCTGCCCTTGGCTGCTGTGAGGATAAGTGATTCTCGCAAACTATTTGCTTTTTTACACATCGGGACTAAAAACCACATACTATCTCCCTCTCATGACATGAGGTCCTAAAGCTCTATTTTAACTCACTCTTATCTCATATGGCTTCCTTTAATCTTCTACGGTAGATACATCTTTAATTATATCCTTAATCTTACATGCAATTGAGAATGAATTGAGTGAATTTGTGACATATTTCTTCGCTAAACACTGACATATGCTTTACCATTTTATGTTGCTAAACTTGCTTGTATTTAAAACAAATTAGTTGTACACTAAATAAAGTAAGTACATAGGAAAGATGTCAGGTCTACCTGTCTTCCAGCAGATGGTGCCCGGGCAGATAAAATTATAAACTAAAATGCTTGAGACACAACTAGAATCTCTACTTCATCCTAAGGTGTGGAATAACTGCTGATCATACAGAATACATAATGTTACAAGATACTGTTAGTGCCTCAGGCCAACAACCTTCTGCAATCTGACTCACCCAAACTGATGCTGTTGCTAAATCTTGCCCTTTCTGCCTCCTCAACAATGTTGTCAATCAAGCTAATTGACTGCACTAGAGGGCCACCTTCATGGGCTCCAGGCTCTCAGAAATGCAGAAACCTTCCAAGGCATTCCTTTAACATTCAGTTTTTAATTATATGTATTGTAGCTATATAATACAAGAATTTATGGATGGCAGAACAAACCTTTGAATGGTAGGATAAGAAATATCTTTGGTTGAGGTCACCAAGACCTACTGCTAGAATAAATTGTGTCTAATTTATGATTTTGTGTACAATTAGGCCAACTGCTAGGGTAGGAAAGTGCAGCAAGGTGATTTAGTACAGCAGGGCAGAGGAACAAGCAAGAGAAATGCAAAACAAATGAGCAAAGGAAGTGTAATTGATGGTTCATGGGCACTAAAGAAACTGAGGAAGATATAAAACAAATTAAAATGGTCTTCTTATATGGAACAACTCTTTTTTATGAACTTCTTGAAAAATTAAAATGGGTTCATCCAGCAAAACAGTGTTTCATTGTGGCTTTTAACATCTTCATCTCAATGTTTCAGGGCAGTATAACCTTTCTCTGCAACACTACATGGCACATGCTAAACAATACAGGCAGTCCCCAAGTTACAAACATCTGATTTCCAAATGACTCATAGTTAAGAAAGGGAGTGAGACAACAGGAAGTGAGAGGGATCTGTTCCTAGGAAGGAAAATTCACTCCTGGAAGAGTTATCATGGGGAAAAGGTGTCTCAACTGAAACTTTATCACCAGTTCTTGTTTCTACAACAAGCCAAATTTTTCAAAATCCAATTATCACAGAGACAGAAAGTGAGGTGAAATCTTCTGAATAGGGGCACAGATAGTAAAACAAACAACACAAGGCTGTTAATGTATCCAATGTTAATATATTTGGCTGGAGTTACAATTAAAATACGTACCTGCTCCGACTTCCAAACAAATTCACCTTAGGAACAAACCTACAGAACCTATCTTGTTCAGAACTTAGGGACTGCCTGTATGTTACTTGGCAAGGAATCCTTTCCACTTCACTAAATGAACCAAGAGTTACAAAATGAAGCACTTGCCCCACATCCATAAGGGACTGTCTATTAATTATCTATGATTCTGCAACTAAAGCACATTACTAATGGAGCTAGCAGCCATTCATACCATGGTGCACATGTAACTGCAGGATGAGGAACCACTCTACCATACCTTGTCCTTGCTTCTGTTGAATTCTTATCTATGCTGACTACTTTTAACCCTGATTACAGTACTCAGTGATGTTACTTGGCTTAAACACCTTCTGAAACATATCCAGAGCCAAAGTACTTATAGGGGGCTTAGGGCATCCTTATGCTTGCAAAAGGAATTTACTTGAGAGTAGATGGAAAATCCCTTTAACCATTCTTAGTCCAAAAACAGTTACCAACTGAAGGTTGGAGTATTTCGGTCCCTTCTGTGGAACAAGCAACATCTATAGCAGTGGTTCTCAACCTGGGGTCCCCAGATGTTTTTGGCCTTCAACTCCCAGAAATCCTAACAGCTGGTAAAATGACTGGGATTTCTGGGAGTTGTAGGCCAGAAACATCTGGGGAACCCAGGTTGAGAACCACTGATCTATAGAGAGGGACAGTGGTGGAAGACGTATTATATACATATAGAATTGCAAAAACTGACATGACAGCTTCACAAAACTGAAATAACATTATTTCAGACATCCAGAAATTTGTGTTTTTTAAAAATACAAAACATGTTTTTATACCCTATTAACCAAGCAGGATTGAAATGCTCCAATTCAAGTTCAGCTAAAGTTTTATAAGATGTTTCCCTTCCTTTAAAGCAGTGGTTCTTAACCTGTGGACTGTGGACCACCAGTGGGCCGCGAGGATGAAAATCCTTCCTCTTTATTTTATTTTATTTTATTTCTGCTCCTTTCGTGCCGCCTGCCACTCCTTCCCTGTTGATGACCATGGCATATGTTTTGGATCAGAAATTAGAGCTGATGTGGTCTATCAAATGCAATTTTCTGAATCAGCATCCCAAACCGAATCTAAAGTTGACCAAAACCGATTCATAACCTTTTTGGTACTAATGTTGGACAGTGGTCTCTGATCAAGTAGGTCAAAAAAAGGTTGAGAACCACTGCTATAAATTACAACATGAAGTCAACTCTTTGCGATTTTCTTTTCTTCTCTTGTTTGTAATCCCAGAATACCTGAATGAGAGGAAGGATTAAACCACATTTTCTATGGTATGCGAGCAGCTTTTCCAAAAAGTGTTTTTAATTTATATTGTACATCAGTAGGAAGGTCTGGGGGACAGGGGTTGAGAAATACATTTTGCGAATTAATAAACTTTATTATTATGGTACTGCCTGACAGTTTTCTCAGCAGTGGCTCACCCTGATTCTAATTTTTCAGGTGGGTTAATATGTAAACCCCATAGTCCCTAATTTATAGCTTTCTTGGAAATGTCAAATTTATTAAATTCACTGCAATGTACAAAAAGTCCAGAATATATACAGCCGGGAAAAAAGAGGCAGAGCAAAATTCTTCCGCCTGAATAAAGACAGAGCTGAATGTTCTTGCCTGGAAAAGGAAACATGAAAATTAATTTAGGAAGCATGCTTGCCACATTAAACACCATATTATTTTGCACAAAAGGATTAAAAGGTTTTAATCCCCCTTTGCAAGCAGCTGGTTCTTGAAGCTGCAAGTTCAAAGGCCTCGCAACTTAATCCCTCCCCCTGTAGTTTAAAGCATTTAAAGGGGGCTCACCCTTCTTTTATAGATAAATACAAAGCACCCTACTACTTAGCCTCCCAACCCCAACAAACTTCTCTGTAAACAATCTCATTAGAATACCTGTCATGGTAACAAACAGCTTTTCTTGAGTACTAGAGATTGTGATGTAGATAAAAGAACAGTTTGTTTTAATGATAGCATGCATTGTGCTCTGAACTGGATCTTGGCCTCATCTACCTGGTGAAGAGGAACGAATCCTGACTATGGATAATGAGAGCTGCCTGACATTCCTATTACACAAGATGCCCCCCCCCCCCTATTTGTATAAACTACTTTCCCATGCATGGAGTTCAGAACAGAGCATCTGCAGACAAACAAAAGATCCTTCTCATATTACCGCTTTGCCAAGTTTCAATTCCTGGCAAGTAATCTAAGAAACACTCTAAAAGACACTACAGATATTAAGCCAGTTATTTTCTTCTTTAAATATCCACAGCAACAGGATTTAAACTATGCTCAAATATAATAATTCCAGCTCAGTTTTCAAAGGCAATAACTATGTTTATAATCCCTCAATATGCAGAATAGGAAACCCTTTCTCAGACTAATTCTAGAGACAAAGTCATTTTGACCACCCGACTTCCTTCTTAAAGACAAGTCGCATGGAACATTGCCCAATTCTGGCACCTTTGCAATAATAATTATACCTTTTTTAAAAAAAATATCCAAAAGTTGAACTTTGATCAAATTCATTTAAGTGACTGAAAAAGCTAAATGCCTTTACTATCTGAACACAAACATTATTTCCAAATATGCTTTGGCTGCCAGTCCTTATTCTAAATTCTACACAATCTCTCCCTTCCAGTAGAAGGCTTTCACTGTCATCCAATACTCTGTAGCTGTCCCAATTGGGTAGGGAGAGCCCCAATTAATCCTCTGTCGCCACACTTCTTTACCTGCCTTTATCCTCCACTTTGCCTCTTTGTCTTCAGTTCAATGCAGTTGCTGCAAACTGAATGCAAAGTGCAAAAGCATTTATCTTTAGCAAAGGGGAGAGGAAGAGCACTCCCCATAGACTCTTGACAAAAACAAACTGCTGCAGCTTATCCTAGATTTTGCATTCCTCCTCATATGTGTCCGTTTTGATCTTGGAAAGATTGGAGGGCATGCTACTATGGATAGAAATTTGGGAGGGAGGTTTGTATGTGAGATGATACGCCTTTCCATTTAATCAGTGGAAAACGTTTCCTGCTGTTTTTGTTGTGCAATATTTATATTCTATCCCATATCTTAAGATCCCTGACCTGCTCACAATAAAATCAGTTTAAGCTACTTAAAATGTAAAACTATAAAAATACACAAAGAAAGAGGAAATGTTTTAGATTAGGATTTCCTTCATCAAAGATTGGGCTCAGTTTCCACCCAGCGCTAAAATCTTATAATTCTATGGACCTCATCACACCAGAGAATGGATCCACTTTAAATCCAGTTTCTGATTCCCGCAGAATTCTGATGTTTGTAGTTTAGGGAGGAGCCTTTAAACTGCTCAACTTCACTACAAACCCCAGAATTTTGCAGGAGGCAGAAACCGGATTTAAAGTGGATTCATGCTCTAATGCAGGTATGGGCAAACTAAGGCCCAGGAACCGGATGTGGCCCCCTGGGTGCTTACCTCGGGGCCTCCTCATTTTCCCTGTCCTCTCTGTATAAGGACACGGCGGCCCACCGCATCTTTATGCGGAAAGGACTGGAGAGGAAGTGATCTCAGTGACAGCATGTCTCGCCCTCCTCCTGGCATAAGGACGGTGTGAGCAGCCCCATCCTTATGCCAAAAGGGTGGCCTGAGGAAGGCACACAGCAGCTAAGAGCCCTCCAGAGCACTCTCGGCTGTCACCTGTCTTGCCCTCCTCCCGGCATAATTCTGAGAGGGCAGCCCAAAGATCGAGGAGGATCGGGACAGTTGGCGCATGTCTCCTTTTCCTCCCAGTATAAGGATCAGGCAAGCAGTCCCATCCTTATGCCAGGAGGACAACTTGAGGGTGACCCTGCCCCACCCTCTCCCAGCCTCACCCTCTCCCAGGCCTTTCCCTCCCAGCTGGGGTGACTCAGTCAGGCCCACAATGCAGCCCCAAGGCAAGAAAGTTTGCCAATGCCTGCTCTAGTGTGATGAGGCAGATAGAAAATTGAGAAATGGCCTTTAAATTGTATTCCTCTATCTAATGAAATTAAAGCACACCATTGTTACATCTTCCTTGTTCAAAAACAATTCTTGAACATCTAGGGTAGTTTTTTTTTCACATTAGGAGTGATATGAGAAACTGCAGGTTGCTTCTGGTGAGAGAGAACTGGCCGTCTGCAAGGACATTGCCCAGGGGACCATCCTGTTTTACCATCCTGTAGGAGGCTCTTCTCATGTCCCCACATGGGAAGCTAGAGCTGAGACAGCAGCTCACTCTGCTCCCCGGATTTGAATCGCCAACCTGTCGGTCAGCAGTCCTGCCGGCACAAGTGTTTAACTCACTGTACCACCAGGTGCTCCATCTAGGGTAGTGGTGATGGTCTTGATTCATACTCATTCTTTAGGAAATTACAACAATAAAAGAGAACTGACCCGAGAGACATTCACCTCATCTCTTTAGGCATGAGTCTCTCTCCATTCTAGCAGGTAAAAAATCTCAGAGTTTCTATACTTTCCAGATTGCTCCAAGTAGTGACAGATCCCACAGATCTGACTGCACAGAAAAAAAAATCACAACGTAGGCTGGAATAGTGACTAGAATAATATTTATAAGCATATAGCTGTCTGAACACTTGATAAGAGAAAGTGTCATATTCAAAGAGGAGGAAAGAAAGATAGCAGTGTTCCCTTTTGTAGCTAAGACACTGTTTAGACAAGACTGTTTTCCTCCAAGGCTGCCTTGGTTGTGGCTATCTATATGAGAGCAGAGCAAGTCTGCATAGAATCAGAAAAGTCCCTTAATCTTAAGGCAGCTAAGAAGTCAAAATTGGGTTATTAAAAAAGTGATCCTTATTAAAAAAAAAAAAAAAAAAAAAGAGAGTCCCCTTTCTCCATTGCATGCTGAAATTCATTTCTCTGTGCATTATATTAAATTACTCTGAACAAGCTGTCTCCTAATCTTTTAAATGGAATAAAATGCTTACTAGAAATCACCATGTCTAGGCACATGACACTCTGGATTTGTCCTTAATACACTGAGGACAGCTGACCTTGCAGTGTCAATGACTAGGCATTCATTAAGAACATATGTGCAAAAACCACTTCAAACCTCCAGTAAGGACTTCTTACAGTTATGGTTTATGTTGCAGTCCTTAACTAGAAAAAGGTTCCAATGTGGGGCAAAAGGCCAATGTCTATGGATATGATTAGTCTGGAAATAAACAGCAGTTAGAGAATTACTGTATAGAATTTTGACTATGGAAAAACAACTATATGATTTAATTGAACATTGTCTATGACCCTCCCAAGAATTCACTGGGATTATCTTTTTAGTAAATTATGGAATTTGATGGAAAGAAGAGACACAGAAAACAATTTGGAGATGTCTGTGGCTAACGCTGATGTATACATCAAGGCATAGTGATGACAAAAACAAATGTGATAGATGTATGGGCATTATTATGTATCATATGAAAAAAATGGCAAGGGACATGCATTTTATTGAATTACATGAGATCAGAGAAATATCTACTGAAACTGACAGCACTTCTTAAGCAAACAAAAGGCAATAATGTATATACACAGGGCACATAGCCAACATGTCATAATTGAACATCTGAAGGTCTGTAAAAGATGACAAGGTTAAAGTGAAATATCTTACAGATGAAAGGAGTATTTTCTGCTCACCAAGGTTGAAAAGACAGTGGAATGTACAGTTCTAATAACTATGTGGTAAAGAGGATTAGGCAAACTGAAGCAATGTCAGAATGGGCTGCACATTTTATAAATATTTTAAAAACTCAATCTAGTCACCTTGTTGAGGAAAATGTTTGTTTCAAGGTATCTCTGGAGAGTTAGCATAAAGAAAACGCAAAGCATTCTGAACTACAGTAAGAAGTGGAAATGGGAACTTCTGATGTACTTCCCTGATTGGAGGGTAATTAAAAAGCTAGAACTGTTATTAAGGTATCCTATATACTTGTGTATAAGCCTAACTCATATATAAATTGAGAGCAGATTTTGATATGTCCCTTGAGTAAGTCAAGGGTCATTCCTCAGAGAGAAGATATCACCAATGCTGACTCAGGGACCTACCACCAATGGCTGCCCTTGTTTCCCTGTCCAAATATTTTAAAAAGCCAAAAGTTGGGTCATGGTGGAGAGAGGAGAGGGGTTGGTGCTTCTTTGGGGTTTCCAAGGATAGATTGATCTCTTGCCTTTGACTCAGAGAAGGGGAATACTTCCTTTGAAAATAAAAGTTAAGATACAATATTCACATTGACTCATGGATAAGTTGAACCAGATTTTGGGTGTGTGTGTGTGTGAGAGAGAGAGAGAGAGAGAGAGAGAGATTTTTTGACTACATGTAAGTTGAATTTGTATGTATGTCGGAACAGGTACATTTTTAAGTGTAAGGTAAAGGTTTCCCCTGACATTAAGTCTAGTTGTATCCGACTCTGAGGGGCGTTGCTCATCTCAATTTTCAAGCTGAAGAGCCGGCGTTGTCCACAGACGCCTCATAGGTCATGTGGCCAGCATGGCTGCATGGATTACTTATTGATCTACTCACATTTGCATGTTTTTTAAACTGTTAGCTTGGCAGAAGCTGGGACTAACAGCAGGAGCTCACCCCACTCTCCAGATTCGAACCACCAACCTTTTGGTCAGCAGGTTCAGTAGCTCAACAGTTTAACCTACTGTGCGACCAAGAGACCCATTTTTAAGTGTAACTCCAGCTAAATATATATCTAAGTTGATTTCTAAAGCATGGTAACATTTAAAAAGAAAGAAATAACATGGAAGATCTGAGGGATATCAGACCTTAATGTCTTGGAAATATTGGTGTTTAATTCTCAGATCCTGTAAAACCAATCAGCCTAATGGAGGAGCAAGTCATATCACATCACCACAATGTGGTATCATAAAGCGGGACACAGCATGAGTTGGAGAAAGTATGATTTAAATTATAATTTGTGCATGGCAAAAGAAATCTCTACTGGTAGATCATAATACACAATACAAGGGATACAGCCCCACAAAACCGAATACCAAGTCACACTCCAGTAGTAGGTTTATTTCTGATTCAATATGTTAATGGAATAACAGGACTCCACATTAAATTATTATTGATATTAAAAGTTGCATCTTAACACTTGTGTTTATGAAAAATTAGTATGACAGCATTATAGTTGCAAGCTTATATACCCAATGATGTGGGGGGGGTGTGTGTGGAGGGTACAGTGGTTTAGGACTATGCTGAAAACTACATTTTCTTATCGAAGGCTTTCATGGCTGGAATCACTAGGTTCTTGTGGGTTTTTTCGGGCTATAGAGCCATGTTCTAGAGGCATTTCTCCTAGAGGCATTTCTCCTAGAGGAGAAATGCCTCTAGAACATGGCTCTATAGCCCGAAAAAACCCACAAGAACCTACATTTTCTTAGTTTCAATCCCAGAAAATCAGGGTTTTAGAAAGTAAGGTTGACATGGCTTACAATCCATAACACAATTGTGCAATGTCATAAATGATTCTTGCATACAACACCTGAGAATCTCACCTGTGAGATGGTGAGATATTTTCTCTGCTGAGGTACTTGTTTACATTTGGCAGAAAGTTTTTTAAATAAATTGCATATATTATGCAAACTGTATATCTGAACTATGACAGGTGCTGCCATCTTACACAGACATTTAAAAATTGGAAGCACCAGGTATGTTGTTTGCATGTTTTTGATCAATCAGCCAGTTCCCTGTGCTTCCTCTATGCTTCACTTCATGAAGGGAAAAGATATCTGTTTTGAACAGACATTTTGTGCACTTTGCAGAAGCTTTAATGCTCATTGTCTCATACAGTATTTGCAAGATAAGAATCTTGCAGGATGTTAAAAAGCAATTCATATGTTACATATAGGTCAATATTAACCAGGTCATAAGCAAATTATGACTTATGGCAACAATCTAACAAAAACAACAATGGCCATTATAGAATTTCAAGCATCAAAAGCATGGAAATCAGAAGATAGTGTTGGAGGCAAGAGTGATACTAAATCAGGGCCTTGCACCATCAAGTTATGAAGTCTCTCAATCCAGAATTTTTCTCTTGTCTCAGGTATGGTTGGATTACAGGGCTTCTCTACTGGAAACATTCATATTTTGAAAAAAACTATGGCCCTCACAATTAAAATATTTTCTAGAAGGCTGCTCCAAATTTTTGGTGATGATTGCTTATTTATGGTTTTTGAATATTATATGAAGATCAGTGGTGGTTTTGTACACATATTGCACGTTGCATCTGGGTTCTAGCATTCAGTTGCATATATGAAATTGGTAGAAGTGAAAGTCATGTTTTGTTTAATGTGACAGATTTTTCCAGTGCCTTCTGCTTTTTAGAGGTTAGTCATGCAGATTATGCACAAGAGACGCAATGCTTGGATACACAAGGATGTGAGCCAAGATTTTAGCTGGTATTTTTTTATTTCAGCTGCCATAAACAGCTTCATTATAGTAGGTGGCTGATGGAAAGCACTGATAGGAGGAATATTAATAGCTTCAGAAAGGTGTTGTGAATTAGCCCTCAAGGGAAAACGTTTTTGGATTGCTGAGTGATACTGTGAGGCAGTAGAGATCAACCACAAAAACACAAGACTGTCCCATAACCCAATTTGTCCACTGCTTTTTTTGTAGAGTATAGATTCTAAAGTTAATATAATCGTTGAAATGGACGATGGGATCTATGCGAAGATGTACACCTGTATCCACTTAAAAGCAGTTGTGTTTAGTTACATGCTTTCTTTATATGTATGCTTCATCCTATGTAGCATCAAGAGTGCTTCCAAATGGATCTTGATCCCACTTAACTAAAGTTTTGAAGCATAATAACTTATACTCGGAATCTATGCATGGCTTCTCAAATGTAATTCACGCAGTATGATACTTGCAAGTATGTTTACAGCAGTGGTTCTTAACCTGTGAGTGGTGGACCACCAGTGGGCCATGAGAACGAAGATCTGGTCCACGAGCCTCCCTCCCTCTTTAATTATTTTATTTCTGTTCCTTTTGTGCTACCTGCCACTCCTTTCCTGTCATTGACCATGGCATATGTTCTGTATCAGAAATTAGAGCTGATGTGTTCTATTCAATGCAATTATTTGAATCAGCACCCCAAATCAAATCTAAAGTTAACCAAAAACTGATTCATAACCCTCTTGGTACTAATGTTGGAAAGTGGTCCCTGGTCAGAAAAAAGGTTGGGAACCACTCGTTTACAGTCACGGTGTTAAAACTCATATCTTGGTTTTCAAAAATATTATTAATGCTAAACCATTCTTTGTTTGGCTGATTGTTATATGGGTTTTTGAATATTTGCATCTTTGACCTCAAGGCTTATTAAAGCTGCTGAAATTGAGCTACTCTTCCTAATGTTTATTTTTCTACTGTGCTTGATGCCTCTGATTCCAGTTTTTGAAAACAAAAGTATACACTTCAGATTATTTTGCCTAAGGGATCTACATCAAATCTTATATTTCTGCTAATTGCACTAAAAGATGTATACACTATTTGTTATATAAAGATAGTATGAATGAAGTTGATAGTCTCTGTACGAGAGAGAGAAAACACAGCAATTTCTGAAATCAAATATGTTACTTCGTTGACCGTCGACAGATCTACAAATTCTGTAGAACTCTTAGCAGCATGTTGTGAGAAACAGGCTTCTGAGACTTGGCACCACTTGCATGGCTTAAGCTTCCATGAGATTTCTGCCTTCATTTTCTCTGAGACAGCAGTATTTGTTTACCTATCTCAGAGAAGTCTCAAAGCAGAAGTATGGTTTTTGGCATCATGTTAGAAAGAGAAACCATTAATGTATGAGCACTCACTTTAACTGGCTCTACAGCATGTGTTTTTCCTCTGTCTTTAAGTGACTGGAACAAAAAAAACACATGAAAAGATGAATCTGTGAAAGCAGATCTCACTGTTAGCAAGCAGCTGGCTCCTTGACTTCCACTGCACAAAAATGAAAGTGATGGTCCCTTAAGTGATTTGTGTTCCAGCGTTTGCCCACTGAACCATTCAGTTCTAGACCTTGATTTACCTCAGAACATTGTCAGCAGAACATTCAGACAATATTTACTGTTGATATTTTGGAGGTTACAGAAAAAGTACCAACATTGACACCATACCACTTCTAGCTTTGACATATTTGTGTGTGCGGGTAGTTTACATGTGGGACTTGGAATTAAACTGCCAGGCATCAGAAATCTGTCCTTTCAAAAATCATAGGATTTAAAAAGTTATTTCACTTGAATGCAGTGACCCAGAATCATTTTCAACAGATACTAAAATCTCAGTGGTATAAGCTGCCCCAAACCAATAGAATTCAACAGCACCACATCAGCCAGAGCCCAGGATTTATCTTGCAGACTCCTGTGATCATTATTAACAACATTACCAGCCACTTTTGTTTTCTAATTTGCTGCTTCACCTATGAATAAGTGAACTTCATAGAGTAAATTACATACACAATATAAGTGCTGTTCTGATTATATTAACAAGCACCCATGTATATAATTCATTCACTGTGGTTTTTGAGTATATCCACATTGCACTTAACTCCATTAGGCAATGATGGGCTGGCATTCAAACAAGCATACTTAACAGATTCCTCTGGGAAGTCAGGTGAACTGAATGCACCAAGATAGATGGGACAAAAATGGCAAATGAAAAGGGGGAATAAAAGAACACAGCATCTTTTAATTGACAAACAAAGCAAAATAGATTTATGTAAAATGAAAAAGGACTAAAGAAGCAGTAAAATATTGAAGTAATTCCTGAAGTCTAATCTGTGCCTCTGAAATTATGAGTCTTCAATCTGTGCTAAATTGCTCTTGAAATCAAAATAAATTGGCTGAAAATTTATGAGTTTTACAAATTAACGTTGCCATAATGGTACTACATTTTAAAAGCAACCTAGCTCAAACTGACACCTGAATTTAATTCATACAAGTGAAATTCTATGTATAATTTCTTAGGCATTACTCATACGTGATAATTGTGTTCTACAGCATTTACTTGCCAGACAAGAAACCGATGAAAATTTAACTCTTATACAATGTAAAGAATGTATTTTTGGCTAGGCAACACTAGCCTTCCAGATGTTGTTAAACAACATTTATCAACCAAAGGTAATTGAAGCTGCAGTCCAACAACACCTCTAAGCCAACCTGGCTCATTCTGCTATAGCTGAATCATTGGTTGTTGTTTTTTCTTACAGAGAAGACATCTCAACAAGGACAGGAAAGTGGTCTGTCATGTGGTTAATATCTCAGAAATATTGGATAGTACTAGAGCTCCGATATCATCTGAACTCCACAAAAAAGGAGACTGAAGAGTAGTTAACTATTCTACCTAAAAGAGTGGTAGAGAACAGGAATTGCTTCCCTGCTGAATTCACAGCCAGTGAGTTCATTGCTTCTGACAGGAATATAATCTACACTCTCAGGAACGGTTAGGTGGTTGTGTGTGTGTGTGTGTGTAGGGAGAGCTTTCATCTGCAGTTCTCCAGGCTTCATGCATTCTGTTCAAGACTTCACTGTGAAATTGGCTTGGGTGTGTTTTGTTTGCTTGGTTGGTAATTGGATTCACCTTGCAGTCTGTTAAAACCCGGGCTCACTATCTTTTGGACAAAATTTAAAAGGACAGCACCCAAGAGATTGGGAAACCTTGCTTCCATTCTCAATGCAAGGCTGTGTGTGCTTTGACGTCAGAAGAGCGAGTCTGCAGGTGAGGCAAATAAGGGGGGAAATGGCACTGAGTGTGTTTTAAAAGGGTCACTGTTTGCTACAGCAAGATGCAGAAATGTAATGAGGGCTGCTGTGTCTTCTTAGCATCTCCTTCCTCATCCTTAAGCCTTAAATACAATCCTCTAAAAACAGCATAATTGAACTTTCCAGCTAATGTTCCTCCAGATGACACCTCTGTCTGCTTTTCTAGCAGTAAAACAATACATTTGGAAAACAGCCTTAGAGCTGCACCTGTTAAGATTGGGGGACATGATGAATGCTTGCTCTGTACTGTAACAAAAGATATTTATGGTTGACAACTCACATAACTTGGAAAGCTATTTGTATAACACAATAATCTGTTATATTTCTAAAGCCCCCAAAGTGGTATGCTACAATTACAGCTGCCATTTTCAAAAGCCTCATAGGGTGGAGAGGTTTTCCCCTTCCTTTCAGATTATTTTGCTAAAAGGGTGGAAAGTGTATTGAAAGTCAGTAAAGTGCCTGGGATATGTCTGTTTTCTAATAGGATGCTCATGTAAGAGGGTTCCCCACTCCTTCCACCAGGGATCGTTTAAGAAAAATTCTTTAGCCCTGGATGTGTGACTTACCCACTTTCTCTCCATCTTCCGTTTACTACGTAAATGCAAATATTCCAAAATCTGAAAAACTTCTGGTCCCAAGCATTTCAGGTAGGGGAGGCCTTTACTAGATATTCCTTAGGCAACACTTAATAAAAGCTGACTTCTTCCAGTATTTCCTTGCATTTGTCTGCACAGTCTATACATTCCTTTGTATGCCACCAATCACTGCCATTTGAACTCATATTTCAAATTAGCATTGTCATTATTACAATGCTAAATCAGCTTGTGATGATGCACTCAAGGCTATTAGGAATGTCTGCTATTGACGTCGCTCACTGTTTTATTTATTGCATAGGATACTCCAACAACATTGTATAACCATATGCCATAATTCTTAATTTCTGATAGTATCTCCATCTACTGAACGTCTGCATCTTTATTCTCAGGCAAGCGTGTTATTCCTCTACTGTGTCAGGGACATTGATTCCTGTGGCAGAATGTATACACTCAGCTAAGAATATCTACACAGGCTAGGAAAAGTGTCTGCTGGTCAGTATACTTCATTCGAAAGTACTTTTAAGTCACAGGTCAACTGGCTAAAGCTCATTCTACTGTCTATACTCAGTAGGTATTCCATCTCTGCAGTGCTACGCACAAAGGATTTTAACTGCTCAATAGTTGTGCCCTCTCCTCTCAGGAAGAGATGGCTTTGACCCAAAAGCATCCTAGAATGTTTTAAAGAAAGGCAATGAGGAGCAAAAGCAAGTGTAAAGTACCATCTGTTCTAACACAGCAGACTGAGCAGCAGCCTATCACACAGCCACAGAATGAGATGCTCTTCTTCTTTTTACCTCTTTTGATTGTCTGCTAATTTAACAGCCATGCAGCAGGAGGAGAAAAACAGTCAAAGTTCTGAATGTGAAGTCTGACGCTGGTAACCACAGGCCCCAATAATTTGAGAGACTATACATTTTAAATTAGATGTTCCACTAACAGAAGAGAATGGGATGAGACACTCATTTTCCCTCTTCATAATTACACTAACTGTATCTGTGAGGACTCAAACCACAATTACTATTCTGTCACAGCTATAAGTGCAAGAATCCTTTTGCTCAGAAATGATGATAAAAGGGAATGCACATAATGTTCATCAGGCCTTCTCCACTGAATGGTCTTTTAAATTTCATCATGTTCAATCACTACAAATGTCCCCAATTCTGTGTCTATTTGAATGTTCAATAATTCATGGACATGATGAACTGACCTGTTACTAACATGCATGACAACAAAGTAGAGCAGGATTGAGAAACCATTCTATTTTCTCAAATACTGAATATTTTACATGACTCATCATATTAGAAAACAGTATCTGTTTTATCTGAGGCTGGAGCATTTTGTATACTGTCTCAATACCAGTTCTAAGAATTGGTGAGAAAATTCCCATTTTACCTGCCAAATGGTTTGATTTAAACAAATAGATGCAAATTATTTTCCCCCAGGAAATCCAAATAGCAACATTTCTCTATATTTCCTTCATTATTAGTAGGACAGAGAAAAATCCCTAACAGAACAATCACAATATGAAAGCCATCTTCCAGTGATGATATTGCAAACAATTTTGGTAGTCTTAACAGCAATAGTAATTAATGTATGCAAACTGATAATGGACAGGCTTTGGACTAGGTCCCTGAATGCTGAATCAAACTTGGATGTGGCCATATTATTATTGTTAATAATGTTTTTAATTGCCTATTTATGTTTAATGTTTTAATCAATGTTTAATTGTGTTATATTGCTATGTTGTGTGTTGGCATCGAATTGTTGCCGGTGTAAGCCGCCCTGAGCCCCCCCCCCCCCTCGGGGGTTGAGAAGGACGGGGTACAAATGCTTGAAATAAATAAATAAATAATATTTACCTCTATGAATATTTGCAGCTACATAGATAAACCTGATTGCATGGGACTAAAAACCAATGCGAATTCTATAGCTGTGTGGTTATCTGCTCAGTTTGCTGTGCCAGTTCCCTTCTGGTCTGAATTCAAGGTCCTGGGAATATCATTCAAAGCTCTAAATAGCTTCGGACACCCACTACTCAAGAGTATGTCTGTCTGATTATCTGCCTTAGAATTAGTGGGTCTTTGCTGTATGTTTCACCAGTGGGAAAATTCAGAACAACAACATGTTTTTATTTCTTACCTGCCTCTCCTCATGGCTCAAGGCAGAGCACAACATTGTTAAAACAGATCATCATAAAAACTGCACAAGGACATGGGAGGGGCCTTCTCACTAGGGTGCCCCATTTATGGAATGCTTTCCCCTTGAATTTAATAAATAAATACAATAAAACTGTGTGATACTAAATATAAGATCATTCAAATTATAAAGCATTTTAAACAACATTCACACATGTTGTATGCTCTGAAGATCCATGAAATTCAAGAAAAACTAACCAAGGATTTCTCTCTCTCTCTCTCTCTCTCTCTCTCTATATATATATATATATATATGCACACAAAGAACTCAGCATGCACAAGGGGATACCTAATCAGGGGGAAACTCAGTATGTTGCAATTAATTCTATATTCAGCTACAACACATGATGGAGTCTCTAGATTTTTGAATAATATGCCTCTCCTTACACAAAAGATCTATTGGTAATAAAGATTAGAATAGGGGTCCACAAACTTTTAAAACAGAGCCAGGTCACAGTCCCTCAAACTGTTGGAGGGCCGGATTATAATTTGAAAAAAAACATGAATGAATTCCTATGCACACTGCACATATCTTATTTGTAGTGCAAAAAACACTTTAAAACAATACAATAATTAAAATGAAGAACAATGTTAACAAATATAAACTTAATAGTATTTCAATGGGGTGTGGACCTGCTTTTGGCTGATGAGATAGGATTGTTGTTGTTGTGTACTTTCAAGTCATTTCAGACTTAGGTTGACCCTGAGCGAGGGCCGGGTAAATGGCCTTGGAGGGCCGTATCTGGCCCCCGGGCCTTAGTTTGAGGACCCCTGTATTAGAAGAACAGATGTGGGATAATGCAGCACCTTTAGAACACAGGCTTGGAAAACTCACTGCATAGCATTCTAATTGAAGTTTGGGGACAATTTGTGTATGTGCATGCCATCAAGATGCCTGTTGACTTATGGTAATCCCATTTATTTCACAGGGTTTTTTTTAGGTAAGAAAGACTTACCTAAGTCTTTCTTCTTCTGAAACATAGCCAGTCTCACACCCAAATACTAATCAGAGCTGTTCCTGCTTAGTTTCCACAATCAGACAGAATCTGACACCTTTAGTGTATTTAGATCCTTACCATGCACTCCTCTGAGAAATTTAAAACCTTTTCTGCTTCAGAGGCTAATTGGGCTGTTTTGGCCTTTTTATGTTTATTGTCATTTTATCTGTTCTCAGTAGATTTGGTGATGACTTCATTTAAATCTACCTTGGGAAGAGGAAGTTTTACTGTAAAATGTTTTACATCTTGAAAGATGTGCCAAGCACTGTGGGGGAGGCAGGATATAAATCTTTGAATAAACAAGCAAAGAAACAGCAGTAAAGAACCAAATTATCATGCAGAAACAAAAAGTGAAAGAGCTGTATATATTAGTCATTGCCCCAAACAAGTTCAAATTTATTAGTGTAATACAGAGATACAGACTGTGTAAATCTGTGAACTATATAAGTTTTAAAAAATCCAAGAGGAGCTGTTTTCCCAGAAGAAAACAAAATTAATCTTTATTACAGAAAGCCACATGTTAGCTGCTTGCTAGTTATAATAAAGTGTCAAGCGGAAAGGGCTAATTTAATACTTCAATCAGAATCTTAACTTCTAAAACGTTTACCTTCACTTTCAAAACAGAATTAGTTTTAACCCTTTTATATCTGGAGTTGTCAATGCAGAGTACACTAATATCATTGATGCTCAATATATGTGTTGTTCCTAGTTATACTGATCTCTGTTCAATACATGGGGATAAGCTCCTGACCGGGCTATGATTACCTGAAACTGTGGATAAGACTGAGTGAGTTTTAGTTCCAGTATACCATGGAGATATGTTATAGGACCTAGAGATTCCTGGAGACATATCCTCTTTAAGAATTTGCTAGGTCCTCCAAAGCAACTATATGGTAACTTCCAGGGGAAGTACGGTAGTTTATAGAATTACCTGGAGGCCTTGCAAATTCCTGGAATGACCATGGGTTATGCAGATCTTCCTGTACATAAAATACTTGCAATATCAACGTTTCACTTCTTGATTTGTTAGAGCATCTGCTGAGTTTATCACCATTGTCTTTAGTAAAATACCACAATGACCTAATCCACTTAGCAATCACTTAAGACCATGGGTTAGGCGGTGTAAATATGAGTTTCCTTTTAACGACAAGGTCAAGGTTTACTAAACAGAACAAGTGCAAATTATCAGGGGAATGGAAGGAGAAGAAACCAGAAGTCACCCTTGTGCATCCTATGACCTACATGTTAGATATAAAAACAAAAGCTGAGTTACTATAGGCCAACTATTTTAACATGAAATTCTCAGTGGCCAGTAAAGCTACACACAGCCCTGACTAAAGCTAGTCAATACATACTCGTACTTTATAAGTAAGAACTAAAATTATTACTTAAACCCAGCTAAAAACAAAACAAAACATGGTGGTGGTTTTAGGGTTTTTTTTTTTTTAAGTTTACTGTTGGGACTCAGAAATGTTAAGAGATACACTGCAAATAGTATGACATTTACCAGAAAATCCCAACATACTGCCTTCCTTCACCTGCTTAAGATGGACATGGACAAATTGTGATAAACCTCAGGCTTAACACTTTTTGGAAAACTGTATTTGAAAGTAAACACAGAAATAAGCCTTTAATGAAATGTAACCCTGGGTTGGAAAAATCATACATCCATTCTGTGGGGGCATCTTTGTGGCAAATACCCATAAACAAGTATAACATATATGATTGCCAGTTTGCTTCCAGGCAAAATTCAAGAAATGGTGGTGATCTACAAAGTCCAATATGGCTTTAGACCAGGCTATCCAATAGCCCATATCTCTCCATATTGCCCAGATCTTGAATTACTCAGGAGAGCAATTTCATTCAATCCTCCCCATCTTTGCAAGTATGGTTAGTGGGGATATGAAATAATACTTTCTCACTGGCTGTCCCCAAGTTCTCAAACTCTCTCTCTAGGCTCTGTAGAGGGTCTGGAATGATTTTTCCCTTGCTCTCCCTGAATAGGCAGACAAAGACATTTTATTTTGACAGAACTGAAAGTTTTCAAGTAAAGTGCTCTCTATTGTACTGCTTTTAACCTTATTTTTAAAATAATTTTATTAGGTTTTTGGTTACACAATAGGTTAATAAAAAAGAGATAGTGAGGGGAGTATGGGAAGGGTTTGAAGGGGTTGGAAAATGCTTTATGGAAGCGGGATAGGGGTGGGAATAGGGGTCGGGAGGTGGAGTGGGGGGAGAGGGGGGATTGGTAAAGTATGTTGTATGTTCTACCTTCCAGTCTTCTTCACTACGTTTGTTGATATTTGTCTCTCTCACTTATTAAATGTAAGTTTTAATCTGTTTTAATATACTGAATAGTAAACAGATGACAACTACAACTATACAAGATGACCTCTTAGTTTATAAATTCTATCCATCCTCCACATTTGCAGTTTTGAGTTTTGTGGATTTGATTATTCATGGATTTGATGAAAATGTTCTATCCAGGAATCCCTATGCCCTCCAGTGTGGTTCTATCCTCAGTTCACCCTGACCACAGAGTTGGCTAGAAATTGCTATAGAGCGATTCTCTATGGTTAATTTTTAAATATATATCTATATATTCATTGAGATGTATAGAATACTAATAGACAATAAACAGAATAGCAAAAATAGCAGATAGCAGATTTTAATGTTCAAAGGGGTCCTATACCCCTATCCTCAACAAATGTGAAAGGCCGATTGTATTGGCAACACGTATTCCAAAGCCAAAACACAATATAAGCCAAGCTTTAATTTCTGCCAAACTTGTTTTAAATCTCCACCCTTCCGATTCTGAAAAAAAAATGAGATTCCCACTTCACCTAAAAGCTTTTGCATTCAAAGTCATGGTCTTTATTCAAAGTGGAGACTTTCACTCTTTCATTTACAGTCAGTTCCAAACCTAAGCCTTAGCCCATTTGTATATGCTCACTTAAAATAAGCCCTGTGCAGCAGTGAGTTTATAAAGAAGAATTCCTTGTCAGGAACAGAACAAAAAACTCAGCACACATCTCTCTGCTTTCCTACTGTTAAGTGGCTTGGATGAAGAACAAGTCTTTCCCCAGGAGAGCTGATTATCCAACCAGCAATTGTGGAGGAAAGTTAATTAAATGATGGGGTTGCTATTTAACAATACATTCTGCTCAGTTCATTTTAAGAATCTTCATACTGATGCAAAAAATACATACAATGTCCTTTTTTATGATGATTTTTTAGAAAGCCCTGACTATGCTCCTTTAGGGGCATGAAAAGAGCAGGAAACTACATGGCAAGTAAATATCTCCAGGGAAATCTAGCACTTCTGAGACATATTAATCAAGAGCAAAGATAGTAACATTTCCATATGTCATGCAGCACCGAGCCACTGCATCCCAAGTTTTTGTCCTTGGGTATTAGCAGCAACAGGACTGACAGGTAAATGTCAAAAGGAAAATGGCAGTGTGCTTTAAATGTTAACCTCCATCTGCTACTTATTCTTTGGGTTTAGATACCTTAAGACAGTGAAGACCTATATGACACAAACAGAAGATGTCTGCCGTCTAAGCAAATCTACCTAAGGTTTGGATTAATTAAACTGCAACAGCAGTAGACAAAGTTTAGCATTCAAATAATCCCTTTAGGCATATACAAAGGCTTGTGTACATAGCAATTCCCCTCTGTTTTCCCTACAACAGTCCCTCACATTCTCTGAAATTTCAAGAACAATGCTGTGCAGTGGAAAGAGAAAATACCTAATGCAGTGGTGGAGGATGTATTGTCCCAGCAATGCTGGATGCAACCCCACCCCTCATATCTCTCAGTCATAGCCAATACAATTAATGAAGAGGGATCCAAAAACGCATATTTCAACAGTATCTGGAGTTCCACAATTTCCCCAACGCTATGGTAAGGGCATAGACTGCAGGTCTACCAACTAAGATCGAAACAGAACATGCCTCATGCTGAAAGACATTGGGCATGTGAGGCAATTTGATTAATCCCCCCTGACATTTATGGAAGGTGCTCCGGAGTATTAGGAAAAACTCTGAAACAAAACGGGAGATGACACATCGGGAAGTACTGAGACACAGTAATAATCAACTTCCTCCACCGGGAACATCCAAAGATCCTGGTTTGTTGCACAAATGGATTAAGCTTTCCATTCACGAAAAGGCAAAAATCTACATTAAATCCCCGCCACTGCTTATCCCAGGTCATTCTCTTAACAAAATGTGGGGAAATAATATATATGGCCCAGCTCACCCTTGTTAAATTTCTTTTAGCATTTTATTCTTTGTTTTATTATGTTACTGTCATTATTTTATTCCATTACTATGTTACTGTCATTATTTTATTCCATTACTATGTTACTGTTAAGCATTTTTATTTAATGTTGTTGTCTGTTCTGTATGTATTTTATCTTGCTTTATTGTAATTTTTTGGGCTTAGCCTCATGTTAGCCAGCCCGCCGGGTCCCTTCGGGGAGATGGTGGCGGGGTATAAAGTGTTTATATAAATAAAGTGTGTGTGTGTGTGTGTGTGTGTATGTATATATATATATACACACACACACACACACACACACACACACAAATATAATATATTTTCAGCCACTGATTACATTACAATAAGAAAATGCCAACTATTTCCTTCTAGTTTTCATTTTTTATTTACTTGATGTTTGCCAACAACTTCTGTAAAGGGTGGAATTAACCTATTCCCTTTTAAACTTGCTTAAAATGTCTGCAATTTCCTTCACTAGCCATATGCGATAATGTTCCTGCACATATATAAAATAGTTGAAAAATCTAACTAGTGAAGTAAATAGAGCCTGAAACTCTGGAATAACTCCATTTACACTTCACTTAGTAAATGCTTTATTAAGAATGCCTTTAAATAAGTGGAAGGGAGAGATACTCCCTCTTACATCCATGGAAATTGCTTCTACCAAACCACCTCATTTTCTGAAAAAAGAGAGCAAATATGTTCAAAAATCTCCTCAACACCTAGAGGGCTGCAGGAAAAATGAAAGATGTGTCATGTTGGCTGTAAATCAGAAAATCCTTGCTCCTTACGTTGCCCTTTTTAAAAACTGCTTCTTACATTTTCCCTGTGTGTAATGAAAAATGTGGGAAATTGGCCTGTGAATAGATTGCTAGATTTTCCCTCACCTGTGCTGATGCAAGAGGAATAATTCTCCTTTTGACACAGGCAGCCTGGGAGTGGCTCCCATAGCAGTGCTGCTCCCAAAACAAGATAGCATTAAAAGCAAGTCTGACTTCCCAGAAGGGACAAAGAATGAGGTTTCAGCATAGAACCTAGCTTGAAAGTTTTCCCACATGATTTAGGGGGTCTCACTTAGCTTGGATCCTAGCACGACTATTCCTTGAAACCAGGAATGGATATAAGTTAGCATACATTTAAAAAGGTAACTGAGGTCCATTAATTACAACCTGAAACTGTGGACAGGATCCTTGGATAATTAAGAGCTGGTCCTTTGCCCTGGCTGGTTGATTAAAAACCCATGGTTGCATGGGTGAAAGGAGTAGTCAGTGCCTTTGTACAACAAAGAGGTTTCAAGTATGCTTAAAGGAGACAGTTGGAAGGTCTCTGTTGAAAAAAGCCATTCCCTGACATCTCTATAATGGATAACTATCAGACAGTATTTAATATTCCATTTTGGGACAAGATCCTGAAATGTACGGTGACCTCCCAGTTCCAGGGATTCCTGGATGTAACAGATGACTTAGATATGTTTCATATCTGGTTATAAAAGAGACAGAGAATGGCTTGGTTTTGGTAAATCAGGGAAGTGTGTAGGGCCTTCATTTCTCAATTCTGTCACCCATACTATTTATGAAACCTGCAGGAGCAATTATCTAAAGGCAAACAGTATGATGACAACACCTGTTTCTCTTTTCCAACAATCTCCAAAAACAACACATTTCAATTCTAAATCAATAACTGGAATCAGTAATGGATGAAAGCAAACAAACAGAAGATCAATCCAGAACAAGACAGAGGTGCTCCTGGTTAGTAGAATGGCAGATCAGAGAACAGGGGTACAATCTTGGTGGAGGCCACCACTCCACAAAAGTCAACATTGACACTGAAATACAACACCGCCTAAGTTCTTCAAGTGCAGCATTTTTTCGAATGAAGCACAGATTGTTTGAGGACATGGACATCCGTAGGGATATCAAGGCGCTTGTTTATAAAGCTATTGTCCTCCCAACACTGCTATATGCCTGAGAAACATGGACTATCTGCATACGTTACATTCAACTCCTGGAACTCAGTGTTGCCTCCGAAAAATCCTGCAAATCTCTTGGGAAGACAGGCGGACAAATGTCAGTGTGCTGGAAGAAGCAAAGACCACCAGCACTGAAGTGATGGTCCTCCGCCATCAACTCCACTGGACTGGTCACGTTGTCTGAATGCCCGATCACTGTCTCCCAAAGCAGTTGCTCTACTCCGAACTCAAGAATGGAAAATGGAATGTTGGTGGACAGAAAAGGGGATTTAAAGATGGGCTCAAAGCCAACCTTAAAAACTGTGGCATAGACACCGAGAACTGGGAAGCCCTGGCCCTTGAGCGCTCTGGCTGGAAGCCAGCTGTAACCAGCAGTGCTGTAGAATTTGAAGAGGCACAAATGGAGGGTGAAAGAGAGAAATGTGCCAAGAGGAAGGTGTATCAAGCCAACTCCATCCCGGACCGCCTTCCACCTGGAAACCGATGCCCTCACTGCAGGAGATCATGCGGGTCAAGAATAGGGCTCCACAGTTACCTATGGACCCACTGCCAGGACACCGAACTTGGAGGACAATCTTATTTGGACAACGAGGGATCGCCTAAGGTAAGGTACCGTAATTACAGACTCCCTGAAGATGCAGACTTTCACTTTAGGTGTGTGACTAGGCTCAACCTCAAACCTGAGGGCCCATATGTCTGCAGTAGGCAGGGAGCTTTTGCATACTTAAAGCTAGTACACTAACTGCTCCTGTTCCCGAAGATGCCTCATTTGGCATTACCTTTGTTGCATTCTATGTGGATTATTGTAGTGTCCTCTATGTAGGCTGTCTTTGGAGAGTGTTTGAAAATTTCAGTTGATACAAAGTGCTGTGACTCAGAGTACTAACTGGGGCTGGATACTGGAATCATGCAATTTCCTTTCTCCAAACAACTCCATTGTCTGTCTGACTGTCTATTTCCAAGTACAATACAAAGTGTTATAAGGCCCCATGTAGTTTAGGTCCAGGCTCTTTGACAGGCTTTATCTCCCTGCTTGTATCTGTTTATGCCCCCTTAGGAGTGGCTTTTCTTGTAATCTTACCACATTTACATGTACTACTGGTGAGGGTATGAAACAGGGCCTTTTCAGTGGCTGCCCTTTTTTGGAATTCTCCCTATAGAGTGCCTCTTTTCTTGTCTTTCCATGGGAATGTGAAGACTCCTTTATTCCAACAGAATTTTATAACTGAAGATATAGAAGGAAATGGTTTTTAAGAGGTTTCTGTGTTGTTGTATACCACACAGTTTTAACCATTTTACCCTTTTTATGTTTGGTGTTAAGTTTTAAATTGCATTATTAATAGTTTAAATCTATTTTAATGCTGACCTTGTGTGTGTGTTTTGATCATGTTATACTCATTTTAATTTCTAACCCTTCGAGTACTAGGTTTGAGGAAATGGCTGGATAAAAATAATGTTGATTATCACAACAACTTTGTTTTCAGTGCTGAGTCATTTCAACAGAACTGTCGATGGAAATGCTGCTGAAGATTGAATATTTTTCTAGTGAAGATAAGCTTTCAAAGTTGGAGTGATAGTGCTAATTAAGATGCTCGATCCCATCCTACTCCAGTGAATTAACTAAAAAAAAACTACTTCCAAGTGATGTTACCAAATTGGGTGACTGGGAATCAACATGCTAGTCAGAACCACTGAAGTATATGTGCATATATGACATACGCTTCATATGAAAGTAGCATGTGTCAGAGAAGTGTGCATGTGTGTATACCCTTATTTTCAGCATGAGATCCTAGTCATATCAGATTAAAACAAAGTATAATCAAACGTTTAATGATAAAAACCATTAAAATCACAAATAAACTACCCCACTAAAATACTACTACTATAAAAGCACAGTTATAAAAATATCCTCTTTACCTGTTTTAGGCAGTAGCCTTCTGACTGTATTGTTTATTCTGTTTTCACCAGTTTAAGCACTGTTTTCCTTTGGGGATAAGGCAGACATTGAACAGTTCTACCTTCTCTTTCTCAGGATTTGACATGTCTATTCTCTCCACATCGTGGACCTACTGTTTCCTTGTTCTTCTTGCTTCAAACATAGCTGAAAGGGCCCTTTTAAATTATTTTAACCTCTCTTTTACACATGAGTCACTCTAAGCTTCAGGCTTCCTGACTTTTCTCCCTCTTTTAATTTTCAGCTGCCCTGGTTTAGACACATCCCACTTTACTTTCTCCTTGGACTTACTTCTTATTTTGCGTTCAATACCTCCCTTTGAGAAGCTCTCATCCATTATGAACTCCCTTCTCTTTGAGTTTTTTTGAGCATGACATCTCACCAAGTATTTCCTTCTTCTTTCTTAAAGTCCAGAGAACATGTTTGACTGCACTAAGCTTTTGCTTTTCTGTGTACAAAAATCCAAAGAGGGCATGGTTACTTCTATCCAAGGTTCGTACTATCTCTGCCTCATTGACCAGTTTGCCCCTGACTGTGAGGATCGGGATTAGAACAAGGGCCCCATTTTCTGGAAAATAAAATTGTCAGCAAGACAAATGTTTCAGTTCCAGCTTCCCATGCACCGCTAATGGTAGTGGTGCACCAGAGCTTGGTGTTCACAAGCTGACCTGGAATTTCAACAGCACATTGAGCACGCACAAGATACTTTTAACTTAAGTAGGTATTTGTATATTTTTGGTGTATGCTGTTTCATATTGTAACATGTTCCAAACTCTGGGAAACCACAGACTATAAACAGAAATAAATGAAATAAACGTAAGAGCTTATCTCAAACTTATTGGTCTCTTGCAAGAATTTGAGGTAGAAAAAAAGCTATAATATATGTAGGCTCTTGTAAGGTCTTGGAATGAAGACACTGCTCACAATAGCAATTACTGAAACAGGTCTTTATTTTTCTCCTTGTCAGGATGCAAAAAAACCTAATTCTACTGATCTATTTCAAACCCCTTACTTTATACTCTTTAAAAACTCACCCTCCCCAGATCAGGTTACATTTCAACATCCCCAGTTTATTCATTCCCTTAACAAACAGATGGTCTGTGTCTCTTCACCCACTCCCCTCCTTGGTTTTCCCTCCCTTCCCACAGTCTTTGACCATCCATGTCTGGGTTACTATTCAGTCGATTCCTACCTACGTGTGAATCAGCTTCTTGACAATATTATCAACCTTGGGGTTCTTGGGCTTGCTTGACTTAGAGTTGCAACATGTTGCATTAAATATTTATGCGATACTCCACTATGATTATGTCTATTATCTCAACTGTGGTCATAATATTGTACTGCAAGGACAGGATGGGAGCATACTAAAGATTATCCCCTTGAAACACTAGCTTCCAAACAGCAACCCTTGGACCTACTGGTTTGAAGGAAGACAAAAGTTTATACTGGAAAAATGTCCACTATTCCAGTCATCTAGATTATTCAACATATGCAAGCATGGTAAATCCAACAACAGGGTCTGTTTCATCAACAGACACTCGAACTATGCATCTTAAAACAGAGCACTTTGGGATACATTCCATTATTAATGACAATGCAAGTAGATCTAATAAATCAGTGGAACTTATATTAAGCGCTGACTTACTAATTCGTACTGATTCAATGATTTTACTCTACTTGGGACAAACAAGTAGATTAAGACTTTTTATTTAAATCAATTCATTTAAAATATAGGAAGCTTAAACGCCTTTCAAATCAACAAATTAGTACAATTGTGATTACAAAAAGGCCCTCCCCTAACAGCACAACCCATATCTGCAGTTTCATTTGCTATGCCCAGGGAACAATGGTCTCTCTCTAGGAATCTTCTAGGTCCTCCAGATGATTCTATTGTTTGTTTCTTTTGTAAGCTAATACGGAGTGGTGTTGGAGACCTAGGAAATTCCTTTAAACATTCTAGGAATCTCTAGGTCCACAAACACATCTCTGTGATATGCTAAATAGTTGTGAGGTAAAGTCAGCTTCATTTGCATCCATAATTTCTGGAGACTGTGGTCAATCTGGGAAATATATCTACTCTGAATACAGTCTTACTGTACTGTCTGCAACTATAATGCAACTGTTATCAGTAATGGCATCCTTTCTGTAATGAGAGCCAGTATGGGGCAGTGCTTAGAATGCTGAACTGGGACTCTGGAGATTCAAATTCCTACTCAGTCAAGAAACTTGGGATGGTCACTGTCTCTCAACCTGGCTCATAGGGTTGGTAGGAAGGGGAAAGAGTGCTAGGTATGCTACTCTGAGTTCAACAGAGGAAGGTTGGGATATAAATGTAAACAATACATACATAAATAAATAATGTGTAATAGGTTTTTCTGGTTGTAAAGGTGCAATTGAATTTTCACAATCATTTGAACTGAAAATAAGGAGTGAATTCACATATAACTAGTATGCCTGCAGAAGATCCAGCTTCAGAAGGAGAAACGGAAAGACAATTTAGTTGTGTTTAAAATCTCTCACACATTTCCTCAAGAAGGAACCATATATGGTGGAGTCAACCTCACAACTATTTTGACCATACACAAACATGCATGCACACAAATAAGTACACTTTAATAGGCAACAAAACTGTCTGCATTTTGTAGTAAAAAAAACATGACTATCCATCTGTTCAGTTAATTCATAATTAAAAACTGAACATATTTTTACATTTACAAACAAAACAGGATTTGTTTTTGTTTTAGTGCTGACAATTAATATTGAACAATTGGCACAAATTTTGCTCATGTTAAAGGATGCTGTTTTGGCCTTATATTAAAATCCCTGCCAACGTACTGCCAGCAAATCATGTTAATCAACCACTACTACAGCGACAAAGTAGTGATTTCCAAGGTAGTAATTAATTTCTGTTTCAGAACACTGCACACAGGTTCTGCTAACATGGAGACAGCTGCCTGTCTTTGCAAAATTCAGCAATATTCCAGGACAGAGCCCCATTGCAACAACCATAAAGCCCTGGAAAGACCCCACCTTCTGGACTCAGGGGAACCTGGATCTTTAGCAAGATAACACCATCACCTAATCTGATTAACCCAAGAGACTTCCGATAAACATAACAAAGAGCAGGCGGACACCAGCTGTAAACCCAATCCAGTGAAGTAAATCAGGCAGCTGCCCTGAGAGCTCAGCATCTGGGGCCTGTCACATGCAATGCTTTTAGGGAAATGACAGACTCAGTTCTCACGTTAGACATGGGAAAATGTGTTAATCTGTTTACCTTAAATGGATTTACCTCAGTCTCAGTTAGAAAGGATTGATGTTGGTAAAGGCTGCCAAGGTGATAGCTGAGCAGGGCAGAGGAGAGCTCTGCAAGGAGGTCCCTGAGCCTATGGGCAAAATGCACGACGCGGGTCAAACAGGAATCATGACCTCCTCAGCGCAGTTTAATTCCAGAATGAAATTAGATGGAAGGTCAAACACTTGCTGCCCAGATGAGAGGCTGATTTCTACCTCTACAAGTATGTCGCCTGTGAGTTTTTGCGTTCCTTTTTTGGAACAAATAAAATGAGTCGGGATTGCTTCAAATTATTCTCTTCTAAACAGGTATGATGTTGCACCTACTCCCATGCTGACAAGGTTTTTGTTACTGTGGAGACAATCACGCTCACACTATGATTATACCAATTTACTATGCAGATGTAAAATTTAAGCATTAGATACAATGCAGACTGTATATAGAATGGAGAATGGGTATCGTACGGTATATTCAAAGCACTGGATAACATCCGCCTCCAACAATGACAGAAAAGCAAATCTACCCTTACTGGAAACTGGGTAATCTCAGTTTCAAATTACAGATAACACTGCTCCATTTCCTCCTTTTTCTGTTAGGTTTTTATGAGTCAAAAGGAATCAGGCAGGTTGAAGTAAAGAGAAGACATCACTCAAACCTTTCCTTTCTTTGTCATTTTTCAGGTCATCCATAGAAGAAAAACTATTTCTTTCTTTTGCAGATTAAAAATGATACAAAACGAGCAGGCAATAACACAGGATTTCTCAGCTGAAAAGAAATTTGAGGGGGTGTAAAAATATGGGAGGGGGGAAAGGGGGCAGAGAGGATGTCCCTGCAAGGTATCATCCTAGGAGTTTTCTTGAAATATAATATTACTTACTTAGGCGATCCCATGTAGTCCGAGGATGATAGTCCTCCAAGTGTAGTATCCTGGTGGTGGGTCCGTAGGTGACTGTGGAGCCCTATTCTTGATCTGCATCTTCTCCCACAGTGAGGGCATCGGTTTCCAGGTGGAAGGCGGTCCCGGTCTGGGTTGGCTTGACACGCCTTCCTCTTGGCACGTTTCTCACTTTCGCCCTCCATTCATGCCTCTTCAAATTCTGCAGCACTGCTGGTTACAGCTGACCTCCAACTGGAGCACTAAAGGGCCAGGTCTTCCCAGTTCTCAGTGTCCATGCCAGAGTTTTTAAGGTTGGCTTTGAGCCCATCTTTAAATCTCTTTTCCTGTCCTCCAACATTCCGTTTTCCGTTCTTAAGTTCAGAATAGAGCAACTGCTTTGGGAGATGGTGGCCGGGCATCCGGACAACATGGCCAATCCAGCGGAGATGAAATATAATCATGATTGTGTAGTGGTTTGAACAGTGGACTAGGGTTCAATCCTGGAGACCAGGGTTCAAATCCCAATTTAGACATGAAACCCATTGGATAATCATGGACAAATCACAGTTTCTAAGCCTAAGGCAGTAGCAAACCTCTTCTGAACAAAGCTTACCAGGAAAACTCTGGGTCCTTCCAGACAGGCCCTATATCCCAGGATCTGATCCCAGGTTTTCTGTTTATTCCAGATTATCTGGCAGTGGGGACGCATATAATCTAGTTTAATGCAGGAAACCTGGGATCAGATCCTGGGATATAGGGTCTGTTTGGAAAGGCCCTCAGTAATAAGTTCACTTAGGACAGTGGTTCTCAACCTGTGGGTCCCCAGATGTTTTGGCCTTCAACTCCCAGAAATCCTAACAGCTGGTAAACCGGCTGGGATTTCTGGGAGTTGCAGACCCACAGAGTAAGAACCAATGACTTAGGGTCATCATAGATCAAACAAATTGAAGGCACAAACAACAGCAACAAAAATACTGAGGGGGTTGAGAAAAAGGGAGAAGTTCCACCATTGGTCAGAATTCACCAAAAAGAAACGAATATCCATGAAATGTTTTTTTTCCTGAATATTCTCTCTGAAGTCCAGCTCTACATGTGTTGAACTCCAGTATTCAGCAATCTTTACCACTAGCTGTGCTCACTAATGGGACTGACAGTCCAAAAACATTCAAAGATCCGGAGTTTGTCCAATCTTGATTTAAAAGGTGACATAAATACATGTATTCCTATATAAAACAACAGCAATAGTATGGCTGTAGGAAAAAAATTAAAATCTCTTTTTATCCTTCCTGCTATTCTTGCTTTGCTGCAGACGTGTCTACAGGCCACACATATTTTCCCAAACACCATCTGGAAAAGTGAACAGAGTGACAGCAGAATGAATGTTCTCATAGAAAGGGTATTTCATGATGTTGTCTATGTGCACAAGATAAATGATTCAACCATCTAGTTGCAAGGATGCTGTCTTTTGAAACAATAACTGTAATGAACTGAGAGTGGACATGGGGAGAAATGGGAAGAGTGTTTCCAACATTTTAACAATCAACGCTGTACTGCAAATCACCTTTTAAAATTATTTTTGCATCAATCTGAAATCAACTGGATCCAGAATTTCAATTCAAAATCCCACCAGATAAGAGAAGAAGGAGGGAAAAAAAAGGCAAAGAGTGACGGAAAGGCAGATACAAAGGAGCTCATCACTTTTGGGTAGGCACTACTCCCAGAATGCAAGTGGAGACAACACTCAAGGAAATGTCATTGTTTTAGATGAAAAGCATTCCTAGACCCTTCCCTTAGACACACACCTGGTTTCCTGGTTACCAAGCCATATCACTACAGAGACACTGAATCTGAAAAACCGTCATTTTGCTGATAAGTGCTAAATCTAACAAACATTTATTTTAATACTGGCCATTTCTCACGCTATTAACAATTCCTTAGCTGCCGCACTTATGATCCACTGCACTTATGATCATTTTGTAATTTCATTTTAAAAGCACAATTACATCATCTCAAATTCTAATACTGAACGTTGGAATTTCTCAAAAAAAATAGATTAATGTTTATTCTTTTTTTTACTTTGACAAGAAAATGCTTTGCTTTTATCCTACTCTCAGAACGAACACTATAAAATGTAGATGCAAAAACAATATGTTGTTTCAATAGGGTGTGCTGTGATTCATTTTTTACTTATCACGGTCTGAAGACCCTCTTAACACAGACAACATCATCAACAAAACCAGAAACCATCTTAAAAGAACTAAACACAGCTGAACCAAAAATCTAAAAAATAGCTCCATGATACTACAGAGAGGTAGCAATTGCAAGGTTTGTACCCTTCCCCCTACCACTGGACCTCGGAGATCTGCCATCCTTCTCATTCAATGTCCCAGTCTTTTCATATTTCTACTTTTTAGATTTCTGAATGATTAAAAAAAAATCTATTGAATTCTTTAATCCTTCTAGATGCTGTGGGGAGCCATTTGGAAATGTCTGGGTAGCTTCCCAGTTTTTGTCATTTCAATTTTGGACTTCACCCTGCCAGCATCTATACAAACTTCTTCTCCCTCAAATTTAGTCATGAGATTACATATTTTATCTTAATTAAATGTTGCATTTGCACATATGCACTGATACATTCCTCCATCATGTATGAGAAAAATGAGGAAATTTTGGGCACATCTACACTACAGAATTAATGCAGTTTGATACCAATTTAACTGCCATGGCTTAATGCCATGGAATCTGGGAAGTTGCTAGTGAGGTACCAGCATTCTTTGGCAGAGAAGACTAAAGACCTTGTAAAACTATATCTCTGATGAGTACACAGCATTGAGCCATGGCAAATAAAGTGCGGTCAAACTGCATTCGTTCTTCTAGAGCAGTGGTTCTCAACTTGTGGGTCCCCAGATGTTTTGAGCTTCAACTCCCAGAAATCCTAACAGCTGGTAAACTGGCTGGGATTTCTGGGAGTTGTGGGCCAAAACATCTGGGGGTCCACAGGTTGAGAACCACTGTTCTAAAGTGTAGATGCACCCCCAGAGATAGGACAGTTGAATTATAACTGCAATCTTTCTTATGAGTCAGCTACATATGAATTTCACTAAGAAATCAAATCCAGGAAGTTTAGGCCAATTGCATAAAGATTCTCCCTTCCCCAAATGGTCAATTATCAAGTCCCTTTTATTTTATCTTTTACAAGAATTTAAAACTTTTACCCCTTCATCCAGCATTTTAAAAATCTCCAACATATGGGGAAATTAACAATGTGCAAGATTGAAGAATTTTAAGTTTTTGTTCTTTAATATATCAAAACCATGTTCTGGTTGGCAGAAGCTCCTTTGTATCTAGATTATTAGCTAGCAACCTTATAATTTTGGGGGTTCTACACTGCTTTTAAATTTTCTCAATATTCCATAACTGTAACGAAAAGATAGGCTGACTATCAAAAGTTTTAGAGGAAAGCAAACCTTCCTTAAATAATAATTTAGTCAGCAATTTCTTTAGTACTGCTTTTACAAGTTTGCTAAGCTTTTCCTTGCACGTTTGGCACTTGCCCAAAGCTTTCTGACAGATATGACAAGATTTAGCAAATTCTCTATACAGCTTGATATTCCTTTATGATGCAGTGCTTCTTTGGTTGATCTAGTCTTCCTACTTCACACATCATCACATTGCTAAAGTTATATTCAGAATATACAAAATTTAAAAGTTTCTAGTTGTAATAATTCAGTTTAGCCTTCACCGAATGTTTACAAATACGGAGTCTTTCCAGATTACCAAACCAATAAACAAAAAGTGGATAGTGTGTACTATGACTGTAATGATGTACCAGTTTGGCTAGGTAAAGACATCCTATGGAGCCAAGAAAGAAAAAGTGCATGGCATTGACATAATGGGTGGCCCAATAGAATGGGTAAGGTCTGTAAAAACAAAAGCTCAAGAGGTAAAATTAGGCACAGATTTGGGAGAAAGAGAGACGTGGGATAACAGACAAGCTTTATTTGTAGATATTCCAGTGGTTTGTCTCTGCAGTCACAAACATGTGTATCTTGTGCCTGCAAATACTCTAATTTGTGGAGTTCTGCCTGGCAGAGTACATCCAAAAAATTTGATGAGAAGTGAAAATAGATGCATATGGTCATCTGCAGGAGAGCAGGCTATGAGACTGCACAGAAGACCACTTGAAAAACTAGTTTATTCATAAATCCATCCTATTTTTATTTGATCTTTCATAGAAATCTCTGGGTAGGTTAACAACCACTTTGAAATAACCATAAAACAATGAAATGCAATAAATTAGAGTGTATAAAAGTAATACACAATAAAACAGTCAATCTATATCTAGCTGTATCTTCTATATACTGTATATAATAAAAGTCAAAAGTATGTATTATGTATATATGTGGGCAATGTATATATGTATGTGGGTATGTTTGTGGCTGATTTCCTATTAGCTCCTTCTTCCAGAGATCACTGTAACTCCCACTGATGACAAATCTGAGCCACACTTCGCACACAGATCCCCCATGAACAATAGAACAGACTGGAGGGGTTTTTTTGGGGGGGACGGACGGACACAGAACCACCATGATGGGAGTTGTATTCCACCCTGGATCCAGAAAGCATTGTGAACTCTAATGATGATGGACCACAACTGGCACACATGACCAACATGGCCAACTTTAAATACGGGGGGGGGGGGGGGGTTGACCTTGAATTTTAGTTGTACTTCGCCTACATCTAGAGAGCACTGTGAACACAAACGATGATGGATCTGAATCAAACCTGGCACATAGAACCAACACGGCCAATTTTGAATACGTGTGGGGTTGGAACAATGACAGGTGATGATGGGAGTTGTAGTTTACCCATATTGTTGTGCATTTTCTAATGGGCATTCTTAAAATCCAAACGCCAACAATGAATACTTTTATGTTTATTGTTATAAAAGACCTAACCTGGGCAGCACTGGGTACCTCGCTAGTAAACAATAAAACAGCAGTGAGAACTGACTGCAACTGACTTAGTTAAGCATTTAGAAACACATGGGCAGCAAGATAAGTCAGCATCTGGCTCTAAACTAGCAATAAGACAAACTCTTACTGCATTCTCAATCTATAGAAAGTTGAGTACTCATTGGTCTTTGGTGGTCTCTTACCAGGTAACCAGTACAGTCATTGAGGAAGAACCTCCGAAGAGGTAGAGATGGATTTCAGGTGCTTCAAGATCTCTTTCCTCCCTACAAATCAATCTAATGGGGTTCTTCTTACAAATGGGACTTTGACAGTGGCTAGAGCAAGTTTCCTAACAATGGGACTGCCTACAAGTTGCTTGATCAATTTCGCCACTATTGCTTTTGTTCCTGCTCTCAGATATCATCAGACTATAGTGTCAAATAGCAGGTTTATCTTATGAAGTAAACACATAGTCTTGGCTTTATTTTTTGACTCTTCTTTGTCTTTTGTTCCTCACACTGAGGCTGTGTCAAAGTCCTGTTGATTTTCTTCTTTGTAACACTGTCAAAATCAGACTTTTCCTTTTGGCTTCATCTGCCTTGGTCATTTCTCACCTTGGTCATTGTAATCTTTTTTTGTCTGGTCTTTCACTGGCTCACCTTAGTCCTGTGGTTTCCATTCAGTATTCTGCTGTTCGGATTATTTTTTTGGTCTGTCATTTTCATTGGTTACCCACTGCTTCCAGGATTCAGTTCTCATTTTAAAATCAAAGCCCTACAAAACCTAGGTACTTTAATCTTTCAGCTCTTATTTCTTTTTACTGGCTGCTTGAGATCTGTGTTTTAGGAATTCTAGGCTTTTCACACACCCAAGGGTTTCCTCTTCTTTGGCTCAGTTTTGTTTGTTTTTTCCACTTGCTGTTCCATACACCTAGAATTGCCTCCCTGAACATTTATGGACTCTCCTTCTTCTTTTGTTATTTTAAAATCTCATTTTAAAATTCTATTTTCCAAAGCTTTTGGAATTTAATTTGATATTGTTTTAGAATCTTGTATATCTTGATTATGTGTATTAGTCAATTGTTAAAAACATATTATATATGTATGTCTGTATGTATATGTATATACATACATTTTACAACTGTATTACTGTATATAGATTTATATTTTATTATACTCTCTATTCATGTTAAAAGAAGACCAACATTGCTTTTCTTTGTGATCAGAGGAAAGAAGAGACCCTGTTTCTTTGAGTATGCTTCCTGATGGCCTTACCACAGTGGCACAAGAAGCCAAATAAGCTAATAGTTCAAGAAGGGGGAAAAGGTAAAGATTTCCCCTGATATTAAGTCTAGTCATGCCCGACTCTAGGGGGTTGTGCTCATCTCCATTTCTAAGCCGAAGAGCCAGCATTGTCTGTAGACACCTCCAAAGTCATGTGGCCAGCATGACTGCATGGAGCACTGTTACATTCCCACCAAAGTGATAGCTCTACTCACGTTTGCATGTTTTCAAACTGCTAGGTTGGCAGAAGCTGGGCATAACAGCAGGAGTTCACCCCGCTCCACAGATTTGAACCACCAACCTTTTGGTCAGCATCTCAGCAGTTTAACCTGCTGCACCAGCAGGGGGAAGATATCTGAAAAATACACACTTGTGGAACCAGATAACCTTCTGGGCTAGGGAAGATTGTGAAGTGTCTAAGGAAAAGGAAATGGATGCTAACGTATACAAAAAGTGACAGAAAAATAGGAAAGTAAGAAAGGAAACCAGACTTTTCTGATCTATCCAAAATGTCCCTAGATACTCCCACTGTAGAACTTACAAAGGTGCTGAATGGAAAGACGGTGCTCACTTGAACGTGCAACAAAGGAAGGGAGGGGTGACCATTAAAACTTTTATCTAGCTCCAGAAGTTTCCTAAGTTAGGGAAAAGTCACATATAGGGGCTACAAAGAAACTACAAAGAAGAACTAGGAGCTCCGATGTTGCCAGCAAAGTATCTTTTTGGAGCAGGGCATGGAATAATGAGACAATGTTTCTAGAACATGTAATGTCAAATATTGACTGACCCTAAATCTGTAGATATTTTAGTCATTATGGCTGTGCAAAAATATTAATCTACTTACTGTAAGAAAAACAAAACATTATTGACCTTTATAAAATTGCCTCACTTTTGATCTAAAGTTTAAAATAAGAAGTCTAACTAAAATATAAAGTGGAAGTATATAGGCGTGTTTTAAAAAAAAGAATGAGAAGAACATCTGGTACAGCCTGTTTGAAGGGCTATAGGGGTAATGGGCAGATTATTGTTGGCAGGCTGCTGTACTCGTGAGAGCTTGAGCCAGGCCCGTAGCCAGGATTTTGTTTCGGGGGGGAGGGGGGGGGCTGAGTCTGAGTGAAAGAGGGTCTACTCTAGCAAACCTTTTGTATCGTTACCCCAATACCCCCATATATATAGAGCAGGGTGATCAGATCATGATATGAATAAACCTAACAGTTTAAATAATGTACCAGTAAGGCCTTCTCGCGGACTACCATGAGAATTTCGGGGGGGGGGGTGAAGCCCCCCCAGGCCCCCCCCCCCCCCCCCCCCGGCTACATGCCTGACCTGAGCCAATGTCCCACCTTAGTTTCGTTGATCTGAATGTGTTTATTTGAATGTATGGCCCAGGTATGTAGGCCATGATAGCCCTGTTTCAATAGGACCAAAAAAAGGCAAAAACAGTCAGTGCCAAAGCCAAGCATGTACAAAGGATATGGATCAGAAAATGTTAAGTCCAATCAGCCTTTCCTATGCGTAATATCTCCTCTACCATTCTTGAGGACTGTTAATCAGACCACATCTGAGAAAGTACTCTGCCAAAAGAGATACTCCCAGGGTATCTCACAGCTGGAAAGGACACTTGTATTGCCAGGGCATGTCACCCTACTCTTGATTAGATTTTCAGCAAAGGAAATTGTTCTTATATTGTCCATTTTGTTTGCTGAATGTTTCTGAAAGCACAAATCAGCTGCCTGCTCCAAAACATGTATAAAAAGCCCTGGACTTCAATGTCAAATATTCTCATGTTCCTGGATATATTCCCTATCTTGTATTACCAATGTTTTGCATTCTTTATGTTTCTGGGGTTCCCAAGTCATTGGTACTCCTGACTACTTCTTGATAAAAATATGATTTATTAATCTGGAATCATAGTTCAACCCAATAAGGAATTTAAAATCACTTTCAACCACAGAACCCAATGTAGCTGTCAGAGGCCCTCATTAGCCTATCCTTGTAAAATTCCAGTTCTGACATCCAGAGATTCAACTATCTCCCCTTTCTCACAGCAGGACTTGCTGCTTTCGTAGTTTTCTTCAAATAAGATCTCACAAGATCCAAGGAAAATTATATTTGTAGTTTCCTTCAAAGCTTCCTTCCATGAAACTGCTTTTTTGTAGTGGGGGAAGACAAAGAAAAAGAAAGCAAGAAAGCGAATATTAGTTCTTTCTTCACTAAAGTTTGTGGTCAGAAGCACAGCCTCTGGTGCAGCTTCTTTTCTAGTGATTCAGTAGGATGGCAGCCAGACATCTTCTTGTGAATATAATCCCCCTTGGTTTTTGCACCCTATCTACTTGTTACGATCCTCTAGAGCAGTGGTTCTCAACCTGTGGGTCCCCAGATGTTTTGGCCTTCAACTCCCAGAAATCCTAACAGCTGGTAAATTGGCTGGGATTTCTGGGAGTTGTAGGCCAAAATACCTGGGAACCCACAGGTTGAGAACCACTGCTCTAGTGCAGTGGTTCCCAACCTTTTTTGGCCATACCCCACCTAAGTATCTCTAAAATCCTGATCCCCCTCACCACCCTCCGTGACATATAATTCTTATTATTCAAAAAGTGAACTCCTATTCCCATGGAGGAAGCAATTCAATGGCATGTTTGTATTCTTTTGTCATAACAAGGCAGTGAAGCTAGGTCCAATACTTGAGCCTGTGGTTTTTCTGACATTATGGTCAATGTCATTCATTGATGGTTAATGTGTCAGTGTATGTTTTTTTTATGCTCATCATGTATTCAAATGGTTTTTTCCCCCTAAAAAAATAATGCAAGTATTTTAAGTAGCCAGTAAGATATCAGGAAAATTTTATGGTAATGAAAAATGCAAGATTTCTATGCTCGAACCTGACAAATACTGCTTTTTTCTCATGAAAACACTTCACGCTTGATAAAGTTAAGTAATGATATAGAACAACCATCACGTCGGTGGCAGTAAAACTCAAGGCACAATTTATTTGAGGAATCTGCATCGGGTTCAGGGTAACTTAAGTGTCCAACGTGTATTTGGTGAAAATATCTGAGAATATCCTGTTACCTGACATTAATTTTCTTGCAGCTGATAATCTTTTTATTATTATTTTCTTCTAAAAATATAAACCTACCTATAAAAATAATAACTGTGCTTTGGATTTTTTCACAGATTTCTTGCTACATTCATGTGATAAAAAGAAAGTCATTTTTATATATTTTATATAACTTGTAATGTTAAAAGAACACTGAGAGGGGGTGTTGGGAATGAAAGCGGCCTCCCTTTTCTGTACTCACGCACTCTCTAGTTAACTCTGTCTCTCACCACACCTCTCTATGAGTGGGCTTTACACCTCTCCATTGTCACCAGCTGACCACTGTGTACATTCTGATTTCAATTTTCAAAATGTTTATGTCACAATATATAGATATATACTGTATATGAAACCCCTAGAACCACAAGAAATGCAAAAAAAAAATCACTGTGATTAACTCGTTCTTGAATTGCACCCCATAAAAATAAAGTTGCCCTATGTTGGGAGCCAGGGCTCTAGAGGAATTTGTGAAAAATGGAGGTTCACAATATTTGGAAGAAAAACCTGGAAAACATGCACAAGATAAATAACCCTGAATATGTGTTGGTGTGTAAAGCTGTAATTGTGTCAGGAACACCCTTTATAATTGTCCTATTCTTTCTATCACCCCTAGGACATTAGACCCCCATGCTCCAGGTACTGTGAAAAACAACTTATAAGAATAGTTGTCCTCTTCTTTCAGTCTCTTTTTGAACTTGGGCTCTTTCATCTCACAAGATGGATCCAAACTCCTTAGTTTGGATCCATACAGTTTTCTGGATTTGTAATTCAGTGTCTGGCATTGTACACTGCCTGCTCCCACAATTGTAGCCTGGTCCTTAGAAATCTCACATATAAAATTAGTTCATTCTTTGAGTTGACTTCTTTAATTTTTCAAAAGGCCATGTTCATGCAATCTTATTTAATATATCTGGTATCTGTTCTTTTTGTTTAATATGCACTGGGCTGCAAGCAGATTTTCTATTGTTGTTGTTCATTCGTTCAGTCGTCTCCGACTCTTCGTGACCTCATGGACCAGCCCACGCCAGAGCTCCCTGTCGGCAGTTACCACCCCCTGCTCCCTCAAGGTCAGTCCAGTCACTTCAAGGATGCCATCCATCCATCTTGCCCTTGGTCGGCCCCTCTTCCTTTTGCCTTCCACTTTCCCCAGCATAATTGTCTTCTCTAGGCTTTCCTGTCTCCTCATGATGTGGCCAAAGTACTTCAACTTTGTCTCTAGTATCCTTCCTTCCAGTGAGCAGTCGGGCTTTATTTCCTGGAGGATGGACTGGTTGGATCTTCTCGCAGTCCAAGGCACTCTCAGAACTTTCCTCCAACATCACAGCTCAAAAGCATCGATCTTCCTTCGCTCAGCCTTCCCTAAGGTCCAGCTCTCACATCCGTAGGTGACTACAGGGAATACCATGGCTTTGACTAGGCGGATCTTTGTTGCCAGTCTGATGTCTCTACTCTTTACTATTTTATTGAGATTGGACATTGCTCTCCTCCCAAGAAGTAAGCGTCTTCTGATTTCCTGGCCACAGTCTGCATCTGCAGTAATCTTTGCACCTAGATATACAAAGTCTGTCATGGCCTCCACGGTTTCTTCCTCTATTTTCCAGTTGTCAATCATTCTTGTTGCCATAATCTTGGTTTTTTTGACGTTTAGCTGCAACCCGGCTTTTGCGCTTTCTTCTTTCACCTTGATTAAAAGGCTCCTCAGCTCCTCCTCGCTTTCGGCCATCAGAGTGGTGTCATCTGCATATCTGAGGTTGTTAATGTTTCTTCCAGCAATTTTCACCCCAGCTTTGCATTCATCCAGCCCTGCACATTGCATGATGTGTTCTGCATACAAGTTAAAAAGGTTGGGTGAGAGGATGCAGCCTTGCCGTACGCCTTTCCCAATCTTGAACCAGTCTGTTGTTCCGTGGTCAGTTCTTACTGTTGCTACTTGGTCCTTGTACAGATTCCTCAGGAGAGAGACAAGGTGGCTTGGTATGCCCATCCCACCAAGAACTTGCCACAATTTATTATGATCCACACAGTCAAAGGCTTTAGAACAGTCAATGAAGCAGAAGTAGATGTTTTTCTGAAACTCCCTGCCTTTCTCCATTATCCAGCGGATATTGGCAATTTGGTCTCTCGTTCCTCTACCTTTTCTAAACCCAGCTTGAACATCTGGCAACTCTCGCTCCATGTATTGCTGGAGTCGTCCTTGCAGGATCTTGAGCATTACCTTACTGGCATGAGAAATAAGGGCCACTGTACGGAAGTTGGAGCAGTCTTTCGCATTTCCCTTTTTTGGTATGGGGATATAAGTTGATTTTTTCCAGTCTGATGGCCATTCTTGTGTTTTCCATATTTGCTGGCAGATTTTCTATTAGGAGTTGGAAAATTCTGACTACTGTGTATATTTTTTATTATTGTGTGTTCAGTACCATCACCCCAGCCTCAGCCCCACAGGAATGAGAGTGACTGAGAGCTGTCCATCAGCAAGCATTACATTCAAGATTTTAAAATCCCTTTATGCACGTGAATTCTGAGAACATGTGTGAGTTCATATACATGTCTGGAGAACAGACATGTGCCCAGTGCCCAAGTGGATGTGGTTCTGTGAATTCTGAAATTTACAGAATTACTGTTTTAGAAGTTTAAGCTTTGCACCATGTAACATTCTTCTCCCAAAAAAAAGGACCAAATGGTTTCCTAGAAACTAAAGTATATGCAAGATATGAGCGGCACAACTGAATGGACTATTGTAATGCACTCTATGTGGGGCATGCCTTTGAAGATGGTTCGGAAATTGCAGATAGTGCAAAGGTCGACTGCCAGATTACTAATCAGAGTTAGCTATAGAGAATGTACTATGCCCCTATTAAAGCAGCTTCACTAGCTTCCAACAATTTTGCAGGCTCAATTCAAGGTACAGGTTATTACCTACAAAGCCCTATATGCTTTGGGTCCAACCTATCTTCAAGACCACATCTCTTTCTATGAACCGGCATGGGCTTTGAGATAATTAGGGGAGGTCCTTCTTTCAGTCCCACCACCATCTCAAGTGCGGTTGGTGGGAATGAGAGAGAGGGCCTTCTCTGTAGTGGCTCCCCGACTCTGGAATATTCTCCCAAAAGAGATTAGATTAGCCCCAACCCTTTAATCCTTCCATTCTATCCTAAAAACATGGATTTATAAACAGGCCTTTGGCCTCGAGTAGGCTAAGATGGGCCAATATTAGGTTGACATTTTGGCACTTTAGTTGTGTATTGATGGCAGCTAGTTTTAACCATTAATGCAAAGTGTTTATAAATTGTGTATTTTATTTAATGTGTTGATAGTGGTTGTTTATAACTTTTATGTGATACTGTTTTATACTCATGTATTGTTTATTTTTTTACTGTACTTGTAGTGTCCCGAGTCCCTTTTTGGGAGATGGAGGCGGGATACAAATAAAGTTTATTTATTTAATTTATTTATTTGCAAAGAATCATCTGAAGGAGAGAGTTTATTTCCCTTTTCTCCTGCAGATGCCTACACACACGAGTTGTTTTATTTCTACAAGGATGTTCTTTGGGGACAGAGAAAACATCTGTGGCATTAGATTTAAAACATCAATATATTTAAATTCAAGTGTTCCCACGGAAGTACTTTGATCTCACTTCGTTTGTAAGGTTTAAGCCAGAGCATCTCCAGTCAAACTGAAACGATGAGGATTTTGAAGTCATGTGTGGAGGTCATAGTGACAAAGAGAGAATGTGGTGTCACAGCATTTGATGTGGGGCAGCTGACAGAAATATTTTGAGGATTTCTCTAGAATGCAGTTCAGCAGAAGTCTTTCTTCCTTATGCATCATTAAACAAGCTCTGATTGTCCTAATCTTTTTTAAAAGATTAGTTTCCTTCCGAGTCAGCACTACAAAGTGACATGTACAGACAAAAATAAGGTGCCCCGTGGACAAAAATGAGGTTTCCCTTGTACCAAAATTCATTTTTATTCATATTTAAGTGTGAGAAATGGAAGAAGGTCAAGGAAGGTGGGATGGTTAGCTTCAATCTCATTTAGAGGCAGCCACGGCTCTTATGATACAGGAAGATTGGAGTCTGGCCTAAGGCAGCTTTACAAATACATTTTTGAAACTTAATTGCTTCTTGTAAACCTGTATTCTAAGAAACAGAAAAGAAAGGAAATCACATGCAGTCGCAACTCAACTTCCAAGCCATTTCAGACATAGAAATAGCACTCAAACACTATCACAGTTGTATATACTGTGGGGCCAGTTGATCAGGTGATTAGTCAATGTTTGTGAGTCTGAGGCCAGTTTTCTGTCCCTGACAGTATATGAAGGATATACAGAGTACCAAAAATGGGGGAAAAAAGCAAACACAAATCCCAGATATGTGTGGAAATCCACTTCTGAATTTGACATTTTTATTTTAAAAGCAGTTTAAGCAGTAAATGGACCCCTGCAGTCCATTTATGATGTGAATCACCAAACCTTGATCCAATTGAGCGCTGTTTTGTTTCTTTGTGTCAGTTCCATCTTATGAGGTCCCTAAGGGTTTTCTTGGTAAGTTTTGTTCAGTCGAAGTTTGCCATTAGAGTAAAGTCTCATTTATCCAACCTTCACTCATCCAACTTTCTGTATTATCCAACGCAGTCTGCCTCCTGCCCAGATCCACAGCTGTTTCAATACACTGTGATGTTTTGATGCTAAATTCATAAATACAGTAATTACTACATAACATTGCTGTGTATTGAACTGCCTTTTCTGTTGATTTGTTTTACAACATGATGTTTTGGTGCTTAATTTGTAAAATCATTATGTAATTTGATGTTTAATAGGCTTTTTCTTAATCTTTCCTTATTTTCACTTATCCAACATTCTGCCAGCCCATTTATGTTGGATAAGTGAGACTCTACTGTACTTTCATTGAAGACCGAAAGAGTATGACTTCTTCAAGGTCAGCCAGTGGGTTTCTATGCTTGAATGGGGAATTGAATTCTGGTCTCCCAGAGTCCAATGTTGGCTTTCTGGGAAAATGAGGCTGCATGTCATCCCAGGGCCACACTTTGCCTGAGTGGCTTAAGGATTGGAAAGCCAATGGACAGTAACCATGCTGGTTTGTTGCAGGACCAAAAATTAATAATGGTGTGGTTCCTTAAAGACTAATAGTCGCCCTAGGGCTGAGAGTGGCGGTCAATAAGTGCAAGTAATAAATAAATAATAGATATGTAGTGTAAAAGGACCCATAATGTCTTAACATATCTATAATACTATATTACAAAACTGCCATGACAACATCCTGGGAAAGCTGGTATTTGCTGAGACACAAGAGGCTAAGAATTGTACATACCTGCGCCCCCTACTTTCTATTCAAGAAGTTTCCCAAGATTTTGTGGGCTATACCACCCACCCACCCTTAGTCAGATATACAGTTTCATAGTGCCAACAAATTTCCGTACTTACGGAAATCCTTCAAGAGGTGCCAAGCTATATTTAGGAACACAGTCTAGAACTCGTACAAATTTGAAATAATTGTTTGTTTTGCTACTAACTGACAAATTAGATCCATCAGAGGGTACTTTTAAAGGGAAAAAATGGAATAGAAACATTTTTCACTATGCTCAGAATCCATTGCCACGCTTCTTCTCTTGTTGGAAGCTGATTCCACTATAGAAGGTTGGGCAATTATTTCCCAGAGCGCCTATCCCTACATCAATCTCTCTCCCTCTCCATCTCCTTCTAGTCCCTTCACTTCTCTAAATAGTTTTTGTGCGTTAGACTTCAACATACGTTTCATAGAATCATTGAATCATAGAGTTGGAAGAGACCTCATGGGCCATCCAGTCCAACCCCCTGCCAAGAAGCAGGAATATTGCATTCAAATCACCCCTGACACATGGCCATCCAGCCTCTGTTTAAAAGCTTCCAAAGAAGGAGCCTCCACCACACTCCAGGGCAGGGAGTTCCACTGCTGAACGACTCTCACAGTCAAGAAGTTCTTCCTCATGTTCAGATGGAATCTCCCTTCTTGTAGTTTGTTTTCTAGCCTTTTAGATTTTAATGTACAATGATTTTATGAGACTGTACCTCACTCTCCTTATGTTGGTCTATGACCGTAATAAAGATTTTTGATTTGATTTGAGCTTGGGAAAGTTATTTTTTGAATCGCAACTCCCCAAATCCCACCCCCCGGCCGCATGACAAGTGGCACCTTATAGACCACATCAAGAGGCTGGGAAACATCCCAAAGGTGAAGAAAACTGCACTTGGAATATAAAGAGGAAAGAAACACCCAATATTTAGTTCTAAATTAAGGCACGATAGAAATTAAATACACAAACAATAATATACAGTTTTTCTGCTGTTGAAGTCATCTGCTTGTTTTGGCATGCAGACCAACATACTTTCTCAAGCAGGATTAGTATCAGCAGCGACGTGTCAGAAATAAACTTTATTACTCCATCACCAAACAGTTATCGCACACTAAAAACAATGCTGGTACTTTAGCAATGTCTCCCAAATTTGAACAGGCATGCCACCTAGACAGCCCACCCATCTAAATGTCCTTTTTTTAAAATGAGGAATTTGGTGTTGATACATTACTCTAATTCATTCTACATTCAGCAAAGTCAGCTGCTTCTACCAGACACCGTCTGTCATTGCCGGGTCTCCTGGGAATTTGATTGGAAAAACAAGTTTTGCCCACATTGTAAAAACTTTTATTAATCATCTCATCCTAAAGCCACAACTGCAGCATTTGTTTTGCAAAACAAACCTTGTTGATATTGCTCTTTTAAAGCCATCTGTCAAATTTTACCCATTGAAGCCGTTTCTGTGGAAAACATCAGGCCAACGTCAGAATAGTGTGAGCTTCAACACAGAGCCAGACTTCCAATGTTTGTTTTGCTTGTATAATTTTAAATATGGAATGCTTTCTTCTTCCTTTTTTTGCTTTAAAAACCTCTGGGCCTTTCTGGATAAACACACACTAGTGCTGTTATGTTAAAGTGAGCTATAATATTTTGTACCCTGCTCCAGATAATCAGTGATCTCTCCATAAATACTGCGCCTTCCAATACAATACTGAGTTTAGACTAGAAATCCACTCCATGGTTTACAAGACAAAGAACATGGTCCTTAAATGGTGTCTTGATTTGCTTATCATCCGGAGAGATTCAGTCTCATTGATAACTGGCAAATAGCGGGAGAAAACGTAGAGGCAGTGATAGACATTGTATTTTTGGCACAAAGATTACTGCAGACGCAGACTGCAGCAAGAAAATCAGAAGACGTTTACTTCTTGGGAGGAGGTAATGACCAATCTCAATAAAATAATTAAGAGTAGAGATGACATACTGGCAACGAAGATCCCCACAGTTAAAGCAATGGTATTCCCCGTAGTAACCTATGGATGTGAGACCTGGGCCATAAGGAAGGCTGAGTGAAGGAAGATAGACGCTTTTGAACTGTGGTGTTGGAAGAAAATTCTGACAGTGCCTTGGACCATGAGAAGATCCAACCAGTCCATACTTCAGGAAATATTGCCCATCTGCTCACTGGAGGGAAGGAAGAGGCAAAAATGAAGGCCCCTGGCCACATAATGAGAAGACAGGAAAGCTTGGGGAAGATAATGATGCTGGGGCAAATAGAAGGAAAAAGGAAGAGGCCAACCAAGGGCAAGATGGATGGATGGTATCCTTGAAGTGATTTGCTTGACCTTGAAGGAGCTGGGGGTGGTGACAGCTGACAGGGAGCTCTGGCATGAGCTGATTCATGAGGTCATGAGGAAGCGACTTAACAAATAAACAACAACCCGAGAGATAAAATTAATCACACCCTGCCATAAAACATATACATATTTCAGAACTGCTGGGTTTCTATTTTAAACCAAACAACAACAACAACTTGAGAGACTTATTTTTACCATTGTTCAAAAAAAAAAGAAAAAAGAAGAAGAAAAAGCAATATGTCATTAAATATTTAGTAAGACATAAAGTTAAGAAAATAAAAGTATAGTTCTTCTACACCAAAAAACAAAACTTCACATCAATTCATCCTTAATCCTACTGTGCAATATTTCTTCTCTTGCTACTATGTCTTTTGCAAAGCCTATGAGTAAATTGCCTTCTAAAAGCTCCCATTTACAGATAACACCTCTTGGGACATCTCCCTCATACCAAATTTGTACCTATAACTAGCAATTCATCACTGTTCTCATGCTATGTTTTTTATCTAAATAAATTCTAGTCTTCTTAAGAAAACAAGTTTTGAGGAAAGGGGAATAAAAGGAATACCTTAAGCCATTTTACAGTGGAAAATAAATACTTTAAACACAAAATGGACACTTGCTCTACAGAAAAATACTGACACTCGCTACCAAATTTCTTTCAGTGACCTCCCTTAGTACCAATGACTTTATAGTCAAAACATAGACTACTGGGGGGGGGGGGGAGAGTAGCAGACAATATTAGCCTCTTTAAGGGAACTGCTAAATGCTCTTTTGGCCAGCCTATGTAACCAGTTGGAAATGGAAATGGGAGAGAATTGGCCTGCAAAACAGGCTAAAATACTGATCAGTAAAACTTAAGGACAAACTGTGATATTTTATTGCAAGTTAAACTTATTTCTACTCCTCTATCAATTTTTATACAAAGAGAATAAAAAAGAGATAATTTAATTCCAATGTTTTGCCCCGCCTTAGCCAATTCTGTAGTTATTTCCACTGAATAAAATGTGGTATTGCAGAACCCTAATACCACACTGCACATTCTAGATGCTAATGTAATGGTAATTCTATCGATCATGGGAAGGGGACATTTGGAAAATAGTTTTTCATCTAATGGGCCGGTTTCACAACTATCAAGGCAAATAAGATAGAAAAGGATGTGATATGTATCACATCCTTTTCTATCTTATTTTTTTTAAATGTTACTTTAAAAAATGAATCAGTGACATGTTGTCTGAAGCCCCATCTGTGCTGAACATTTAATGCAGTTTGAAACCTGTATTGAAGAAAGTGGTTTAGCTGTGCAGATGATTACACAGGAAATCCTGGAACCAATTTGAGGCCCGGATGATGGTTATATACAAACAATAGAGCACAGGTGCATAGTAAGGATTTTCTTTCACACAGTTTTGTCTGGTTCCCACAGTCTGAAGCTAGTTTCGAACTGCTTCAAATGGTCAGTGTAGATGGGGCCTGAACCCTCCTGGCGGCTTATTTATTAGGCTTGTGCAATCCAGGTAATTGTGATCCATTTCGGTGTCCCTGATTCAGTGGAGACCCCAACCCATTTTTCAGGAGCCTCTCAAATTCGGGAGAACACAGAAAATCCGGGAAGCCAAAAGATTTGTTTTCTATTCGGCCCATTGGTGGCAATTGGGGGGGGGGGGGGCTTCTCTGGCATAGTTTTTCTTTATATCCTTCATTAAGACATGGATTAAAAACAACAGAGTTAAGAGTTAAGATATCACTTCTTTCTGCGATCCTTTCCCTTCTATCTGTAGAGGAGACCTGGGTTTAATAAAGGGCTTAAGGAACCAGGGATCCTTTTCCTTCTAGCGACTGCTTCCCTCCCCACACTCAACTTTAACTGAAAGAAACTGAAAGCAGTTGGTTTTCGACAGCCACAGTTCTGTTGCATCCGGTAAAAAATGGCAGCAGAGGCCATGCCGTTTGAACCAGCCGAAGGCAAGTGTCCCAAACAAATATTTGCACAAGCCCATTATTTATGGTTAGGGTGTAGGCTAACACCCATAGAGCCAATTTTTTTGGAAGAATCACAGTCAGGCCAGAAAAAAAACCAGAAAGAGGATAGATATAAATGCCCTTTGAAAAAGCTTTTCCCATACTGTTTTTTCAGCAGTAGTGTTATCATCTGCAAGGAATGTGGAAGAAAGAATTTGTGTTCTTCATAATAGAATCCCTGCTATTCTGACATGATATTTAGGATTAAAGATTCAGCTGAGATGCTTAAGCATTTTCTTAGAGATTTCTTTTGTGCAGAATCTCAACATTAATATTTTTCTAAAATATCACACATAGGCTATCTGAGTATGAGTTTCACAAAATATTTGGCAATGTAATCCACCTTCAAAGTATAGACATTGTGATTGTGAGGTTGTGTTTAATCCCTACATGTGATTGCTCCTACCAAAGAACAGCATTTTTGAGTACTGAGAAAGTCTAAAATATACAAATTACAAAGCAATCCAATGGCAGCAGGGAAATTCCTTATTGAGTCCTAGCAGCAGGGTAGAAGGTATATATAATTAGGTAATCTTAATTTAATTTCTTTTCTAATTTCATAACCATTTTTCAGACCTTCTTTTCCCTGGTGTACAAGGTCCATCCAGGGGAACAGAAGGTGTACATATATTTGGTTGATAAAAAGGCTCCCATAATATGCCCAGGACATACTCTTCTTGTTTCCACTGTGTCCTAAGAGAACCATAGGACTCTATGTATGCAACAGATGTCATGCCAATCCTCTTCCTCTGTAGGTTGAAAAGAAGTTATGTGAAATCCTATAGGTCCTAAGAAAATCTATCAATCTAAACAGTTTGCAGCTTTATATTATATATTATTGTAGAATAGTAGAGTTCGGAGATAGTATTTCTTATGTTCACTGCTCCTTGGCCTTAGTTGTGAATGGGGGTCAGTTGCTTGTCTTTGTCAAAGACACAGCAGGGAAGATGAGCCAGGAGGCCAATAAAAGACCACAATCAACTCTAAAAAGGAGAACTTGGACAGAATAGGCAGTAAGGAAGCAGATATGAGTCAGAGTAGACAGACCTGTCTTTAAATTTGAGGTGAACAGTTTCTGAGGGCTGTTAGTCTGGACTTGAGCCGCTGACCTAAAGTCTTGCATATGACAGAGTGGGAAGGATATGTTAGGAAAGCCTAAAGTGGAGAGAGATTTCTAGGGAACCAGAGAAGAAGACATCTGACATACAGTACATATGAATGAATGCATCATTCATGTTTCCCCTTATAAGGCCATGGATGGTACCATAGGTAGGACGCAAGATCGCCACCCCTGCCATGCCCACCAGTTCCTCCATTCCTGTGGTGGACACCTCCATCATTCTTATCAGTGACAGTTATGTGAAATGGCTACCAGGATACTGCTAGATGACACTTACTTGCTCCGTAATTCCTGTTTACCTATGTCGGGAGGATGGCATAGGCAGGATGAGGAGAAAGAAGGCATGGCAGATAAGGAGGCAACCATCTGGATGATGTTTGGGCTTCATGCCCAGAGGAGTGTAGCAGAGAAGTAGAATTACTTTTTCTAGAATTGAGCTTAGCATCTCAGCACCTGTTTTCACAGTACTCCAAAGCACAGCAGAGTATTAGTGTCTTAAGAGCATAATCCTTGAGATGTTTACTCAGAAGTAAGCCCTGCTGTGTTCAGTGGGTTTTAGTTCTCTGAGGTGCCCTGGACAGCAGCCAAAGTTTTCCTTTAGGATGAGCTGCTCATTGGCCTGCAGCAGAGAAAGTGATTCTGAAGAACAGCCATTCAGCAGTCCTTATCTCCCCATCTTTTCTGTGAATGCTGTGACTCTGAAAAGCTTAACAAATGCGTATATAAAAAAGTACACATGCTATCGGCAGTCACAAAAGTAGCACAAGGTAGTTAGAAAGAACCCAGGGCTCTGTTCACGTGGCCAAGCAGAGCCAGAGGAAGGGCAGCAGCATCAGATGCTGAGGCAAGAGAAGAAGCTGTGGGCAGGAGGGCAATATCTAAAGGTGACTAGAAAGAGTTTCTGCTGATGGTATAAATGAGGAAGCAGGGAAGTACCTAAGCACATGCTCTACTACAATGAACAGGTGAGCACTGATACAACATCCAGCAAAAGCAGAGCATGCAAATGAAGCAAAGAGGATGCAGCAGGCAGGATTCGGGTCTAATCCCCACCATTCTCCCTCCTCTGCCTTCTGAATTGCTCGCCTCATGGGAAAGCAGTTTTGCCTCAGTCCTTTCCTCCCAATTGTTGTTTTCACAGTTCAGTCAGATTTTATTAAATGTTACAACCTGACAAGCTTCCATGGCAACAATTCATGTGGCATCCTATGCATTGCAAATGAAGCAGAGCCAAGCAGACTGCCCCAATAAAATTAGAACTAGGAGAGAACGATTGTTGCTACAGTGCAAGATTTCCTGCTTAGGGCAAGTGTTGGTCCTCGGTGTCCACAGATTCAACCATCCATGGCTTGAAAATATTCCAAACCAATTTCAAAAAGCAAACGTTGATTTTGCCATTTTATATAATGGACATCATTTTACTATGTCATTGTATATAATTGAGCCCCCTGTGGCTCTGAAGACCAACAGGACTGAAGACCAACAGGTCGGAGGTTCAAATACAGGGAGAGCATGGATGAGCTCCCTCTATCAGCTCCAGCTCCCCATGTGGGGACATGAGATAAGCCTCCCACAAGGATGGTAAAACATCAAAAACATCCAGGCGTCCCCTCGGCAACGTCCTTACAGTTTCTCAAGTCATTCCTGACATGAAAAAATGTATATAATGGGATTTGAGCATCCATGGGTTTTGATATCCATGGAGGATTTTGGAACAAAATCCCAGCAGATACTAAGGCCCACTGTACTTTTATTATCTGAATTTCTTCCTACACTTCTATGATATTATAGCATACCAGCCCATGCAGCCAGTACCAAGAGCTACTGCTGCATCTAGTTCTGAAGACAAGAATTATTTCATGAATAACATGAAAGATATGAAGCATTTCAGGAATTCAATGTCCAAATACAATCTGCCAGTACTGATAGCTGGCTGTTAAAATGCCCGTTGTTAAATTTGACAGGTGTGCTCTTGGGGATCAGCTCTATTTGTCAATATTCTTCACAAATCCACACAGCTACTGAAACTCTTTAAAAAAGCCTGAGCCATATTTCTAAATGGATCTGGCGCCAGAGGGACAGAAACACAAAACCTACCCAAAGCATTGATATCTCAATCTGCTTCTCCATCTCCCAGTTCATACAAACGCTTCACATTATCTATTGCGTATGCCATAAACCAGGGTGGGCTAAGCACAGCCATGGAGCTGGTAGGATGCTCCAAGCTTTCTCTTATGTCTTCCAACTCGCCCCCACCCGCCTTACCAATTTTTTTCTGGCAAGGGAGAAAAGGGAGGAGGAAGAGGGTGGAATGCTTATCCTAGAAGTTTTTATAGAGGCATTGATTATTTTAGGTCTCAAGGCTCCCCAGCCCTATTCAATATTTTTAAAAGCTATTTTCGAGATTAGACATGAAGGCCCAGACACCCCCCCCCCACCCAATTTTTGGGTGTTCTAGAGAGTCTCAGGGCCAAAAAAACCCACAAGACACCCTTGCTTCCAAACCCACCAAAGTAATCTACCCCACACCATATAGCAAGCTCAACTTAGGTAAAGGTTTTCCCCTGACATTAAGTCAAGTCATGTCCGACTCTGGGGGTTGGTGCTCATCTCCATTTCTAAGCTGAAGAGGTGGCGTTGTCCATAGACACCTCCAAGGTCATGTGGCCAGCATGACTACATGGGCGCCATTACGTTCCCGCCGGAGCGGTACCTATTGATCTACTCACATTTGCATTTTTTTGAACTGCTAGATTAGCAGAAACTGGGGCTGACAGTGGGAGCTCATGGTGCTCCTTGGATTCGAACCTGCAACCTTTTCAACAAGTTTAGCAGCTCAGCGGTTTAACCCACTGGGCCACTGGGGACTCCCTTGGATGGCTACAAATCAAAGTTCTTTATCTTACAATGATCATTATTCTTTATAAAGTCTAACAAACTGTTCTTAAATTCAATAACTAGTCTTTCACAATTGCTTCCTGAATTCTTAACACACATTCACTTGTTCCAAGTCCTCTTTCACTGTTTCCATTATGGCCATTCTATAATAATTTTGAGGTATTCAGTGAATGGTACTTAAGATATTTATCTTTCTTCTTAAGTATTCATCCTCTGAAAAGTGGCAAACTGGACAGCATATCAAGAAAGGAAACAAAAGACTGGAAGCTTCTTCCTTCTAGAAATGATGTCTGATATAATTAATTCCATTTCACTGACAGTTATCTATGTGTCAGAGCTAGTGAATGTACCAAAGCATCAACCTTTAGTGTGAGAATACAAGAGAACCCATACTGGTTCAAAACCACATAGCTATCTACTGAAATATCATCTTTTCAAACAATAGCTAACCACATGATTCTACATATGAAGAGGTTGAGAAGCTTTCAAGTTGTGTATCTTTTAAAGTTAGAGTTACAGTAAATGGGGCTCATAGGAACTGCATTTAATAGATACGAGCTCAGAAGATGGTGCTGGGAAATCCTAGTTCAACACCCTGCGCACTAACTTGTGAAGTCCTCCTTTAGGGTTCAGTTTTGCCTCAAGCACTCGAATATATGAAGCTGCTTGGAGAGGTTATATGGAGTTTTGAGGTGGAGTGTCACATACTCTATATAGCCTTTCTATCTAACTCCAAGGCAGATCGGGGAATGAGGATTCAGCCTTTGCTAGATGAGGTTATGCACTTTTTGAAAACCCAGGATCTGTATTTGAAAAATGTTTGGAAACTGCACCGAGTTCTAGCTTGCTAACCAGAGTTGCTCAGATAAACAAAGCTGAAAGTGGGAAGGAGCTTTGGGGTGATGTTTTGGAGCATCAGGGGCAGGCCCTTAAGAAGAGATGTTTCACACCTTCTGGAAATAATTGGTTAAACTTTACTCCTTAACTTAGCACAAATGTGATCACTGTTGGAGATTAGGGAAAAGAGACTTGACATTTGGGAGTTGTAATTGCTGGGATTTATAGATCACCTACAATCAAAGAGCATTCTGAACCCCACCAATGATAGAATTGGGCCAAACTTCCCACACAGAACCTCCATGAGCAACAGAAAATACTGTGTTTTCTGATGGCCTTTGGCGACCCTTCTGAAACCCTCTTGTAACACCCCCACAGGGGTCCCAACCCCCAGGTTGAGAAACACTGTTGTAGAGTAGGTCTTCTTGGAGGCTGCCACCATGCTGTGAAATTCCACCCCATAGAAGGCTAATCTTGCCTTCACTGTACTTTTTGAATTGAATCCCACTCTTTTTATATTTTAAAATGCTTTAAAAGTGCTTTAATTTGATGTATGTTTTTGATATGATCACTTATTTATTTCTAATTGTTCATTAATGTTACAATTTGATGTCTTTCACAGTATTTTGTTTTAATTAATGTTGTAAGCTGTACTGGGTGAGGAAGTAAGGAAGTACATAAGGAAGCAAATAAATGTCTTTGAAGGAGATACATAAACAGTAGTATTACACTATAGGAAAACAGTGTTGTGCTAAGGACAACCCCTACATCAACGCTTGACCTCCTAACCATTAATTTCTTATTTATTCTTAATTTCTACAAGCCAAAAGCCAAGTTTTTCACAATAACCAAAGATGTTAATAAGTAGGAAATGCAAGTTTGTTTATGCACATCTCTCTGCCGAAGGTGACAAGAGAGGGGAGGGGGTTCTCACATTTGCAAATGTGCTAATTTAAATGACACATTAAACAAATTAAATCTAACTTACAAGTTAATACAGCACTATTAATTATGTGTGATGCGTGAGAAGCTTAAGGAGTAAAGTTTAACCAATTATTTCCAGAAGGTGTGAAACATCTCTTCTTAAGGGCCTGCTCCTGATGCTCCAAAACATCACCCCAAAGCTCCTTCCCACTTTCAGCTTTGTTTATCGCTTTTTCAGAAACAGTTTTTACTTGTTTCTTTATGTCTTCATTTTCTGCAATAATACATCTGCCATGAATAATTAAGCAATGCATTTACTGCTTGCTGAAAGCCAAACAAATGCCATAAATCAGATCGAGGACGCAGTGCCAAATATGAAGACATAATCAGTGAACTGCTTCCATTCAGACTTTTTACCACAGACTAGAAATGGCAATCAGCAAGCAAAGTCCTAGGCATCCACTGAAAAAACTCTGCATCTCAGATTCCAAAATCCCCAGAAATATATTCTTCAATGGTTTTTATTTATTTATTTATTTATTTATTTATTTGCAGTATTTATATTCCACCCTTCTCACCCCGCAGGGCACATATACATGGCAAACATTCAATGCCATAGACACACAACATATATACACAGACACACAGAGGCTATTTCACTTTCCAGCTTCATGAGAGTATGCTTCGTATTCTGGCCACTGGGGGAGCTGTTTCATTGTCCCCTTGTGGAGGGATGGAGTACTTCCTCATTCTTTTGCATGTTGCTGGAGAGTTTTACTTTTGTCCTTAAGATAATCTTCCCCCCTCTACAACATTTAAAATTATTTCTAGCACAATCATGGTTGTCACACCTAGCCAGCGTCATCTCACTTTCTTTGGTCTTTAAAAACAATTAGTATTTATGTCCTAGAAAATCTCTCCCCCTCCTTCTCTCTACTGCAAGGGGTGCCTTACTGACCAGTATCTTCTGCCATCTAGCTAAGGTCTTGGGAAATTTCCAACAATTCTGAAGATAACTATCTGCAATAGACATAAAGAGCTACAAAAACACAAGCTATATTGCTTTTTAAAAACTTCATTGCTTTCATGTATATCAAGAGGCAAGAACAATAAAACAACTTTCCATTACCCGAACAGCATCACCTTTTAATTGGAAAAAGGTTTGCAGTGCAATCACTTTACAGAAAACTAAACTATACTGAATACTGGTGTCTCAGGCTTGGCAGAGCAAGCACATTAGAAAACTAATCAAGTTCAGGTACTCAGCCAGCCAGGTCTAGCAAAATGTCAGAGTAGCCATTAAGATTCCTGTATGTCTTAATTTGAGAACCTCACTCATTCACTGGAAGATGCAAACACTCAGAATATTTACAAAAGGTCAAAATGTAGAACAATTTGTCACCAAATTTCCTGACAAAATATCCCCCTGCAGAAATAAGCCACGTAATCTTAACTACACTGATCTTAGCCATGTTGACAAAGGCTTGTATATAATATTTGAAAATTCAAATTCTTAGCTGCTGTGTTGTCAGTCTATGATGCTGTTATGTGTTGGAGTTGGAATTTTTTTTTGTGTCAGGGGTGACTTGAGAAACTGCAAGTCACTTCTGGTGTGAGAAAATTGGCTGTCTGCAAGGACGTTGCCCAGGGGATGCCTGGATGTTTTATCATCTTATGGGAGACTTCTCTCATGTCCCCACATGAGAAGCTGGAGCTGACAAACAGGAGCTCACCCTACTCCTTGGCACAAAGGTTTAACCCATTGCGCCACTGGGGGCTCCATGGAGTAGTATTACTATACTCTATTGCTGGATTCTAATCTTGTGTGTGTGTGTTCCTTCTAGTCACCTGCAAACCTATGACAATCTATGAACTCTATTGGGTTTTCTTAGGTAAAGAATACTCAGAGATGGTTTTTCCAGTTCTGTTCTCTGAAATATTACCCTACGGCACCTGGTATTGAAATATACTGTTAATTTAATTCTACATGCCACATCAGAGCTTCTTGAGCACCACTATCAAGACTTCCTTTCTAACATTGCAGCATTACATTTGGATTTATTTTGCAACTGGAATCACATGGTTCTACATCAGTGGTTCTCAACCTGTGGGTCCCCAGGTGTTTTGGCCTACCAGAAATCCCAGCCAATTTTACCAGCTGTTAGGATTTCTGGGAGTTGAAGGCCAAAACATCTGGGGACCCACAGGTTGAGAACCACTGTTCTACATCATGCAATTGCAGAGCATTTTTGTTTGACCAACTATTAAGCTATTTAAGTCAAGGTCAGTGTGGCAGTAAGAGTGGTTTTACTATGGCTTCCTATGACAAACCTCCTGCTTCTTGGCAGCGGGTTGGACTGGATGGCCCATGAGGTCTCTTCCAACTCTTTGATTCTATGATTCTATGATTCATGCTATTCAAACAAGAAGGAAGCTACATTAGTTGTATTTCTAAAATTTTATACCAGTGTTTCATCTCATCATCAATCCCACCCGTCAGGATTTTCACACCTAAAACAGATAGTTGCAGTGCTCTTGCTTTGGAGTAGAATTTAATAATCAAATAATGCAGAGAAATTGGAAACAAGGAAACCTTGTATGGATACAGACATGCCCCAAGAAATAGGATATAACTCCAACTCTTTTCTCCTAAGATCTGTAAGAATCAATTTGTCTGCAACTATGAAATATGTTCTGCGACAGTCTTCAGCAATGTTTTTATCGTGGGTAAATAACAAGACATTACTACATAAATGTTAAATAACAGTAAGAGTAATCTGCATGTAGATGTAATTCATCTCAGCAGCAGACTAATCATATATAATGTATTTACAATCTTCTTCCCGTGAATGGCTTGGTATTGTTCAACCTAAACTTTTTTTTTCATAATTGCTAAATTAGCCATACTCCACCAGAGCTCTCCTCCAATTCGCTTAGAAAGTGTTAAACAGGAAAATATAGTATTAAATGTACTGAGTATGTAAAGGTATGTTTTTCGATAAGTCACACCTCTAATTATTTTTTTGATCTAACTAACTTTATTAGAATATATTCATTGGCTGTATTTATTTATTTATTTATTTATTTATTTATTTATTTATTTATTTACAGTATTTGTATACTGCTTTTCTCACCCCGAGGGGGACTCAAAGCGGTTCACATATAAGTAAAGGCAATATTCAATGCCAGTACAAACAATTACAATTATACACTACAGTTAGACATATAACAAATTAAAACAATACATCCATAAGCAATAAATCAATCATTAAAACAATAAAACAGTCTCGTCCGTCAAATCGCCATTCCAGTAATTGTCTTTCCAAAATGCTGCATACGTTTTCTTCTACTGCCCAAAGGCCTGGTCCCAAAACCATGATTTTTTTTCTAAAAGCCAGGAGGGAGGGAGTGGATCTTATCTCATTTGGGAGTGTGTTCCACAGGTGGGGGCCACAGCTGAGGAGGCCCTGTCTCTCCCCGCCAGATGCATCTGTGCAGTTGACGGGAGCGAGAGCAGGGCCTCCCCAGATGATCTTAGATTAAGAGGTGGGACGTAGGGGTGGATGCATTTGGACAAGTAAGCTGGGCCAGAACCGTATAGAGCTTTATAGGTCAAAACCAGCACTTTGAATTGGGCTCTGAGATGGACTGGCAGCCAGTGGAGCTGGCATGTTTCTCAAGATATTTGAATGATTCAAACCTGAAAATACATATTTTAGTAGGAAATAATATTCTGTATGTTTGAAAATGTATACTGAGAATGCCTACTTTTGAAAATATGTCCATGCTCTTCCAGTTTTACCAGGAACAGCTCTGGTAAGAATTATTCAGAAGGCTTCCATGCCTTGTAACAACCATACTAACCACTTTCACCCACCCAAATAGTACAATTGCTGTCACAAAGTTATGCCGCATTCTGCAGACACCTGCTCCAAGCCAAGATGGCATCCAGAAAAAAGTTGCACCTATGACTCTTAGTCCTGGACAATCTCAGGCTTAATTACATAAGATGGATCATATCAAAAGCCGATCTAAACCAGGATTAGATCCAATTATTTGTTCCAAATACAGTATACTCACTATATCAGACAAATGGGCATTACTGATGATTTACCAACTCCCCCCTGACAAAATGGTTGTGTTTCAGTTGGGAATAGCAAGTAGATTTAGGCCTCTCTTCTCATTTCTTTTCTTTTTCTATTCAGAATCTCCCTATTTGTATTCACTGGATAACATCAGGCTTCAGTATCATGAGCAGGCAAAACAAGAAACGAGTGAAACTTGACCCAATGGGAAGATGGAGATTCAGGGTGTATTTTTAAAATATTTTATTCTAAAAAATAGCCCTGAAGCCTTGGGCTATTGCTTGGAATGGTCTCTCTCTCTCTTTTTTTTTAAATACATCAAGACATATTGCTTTACCTTCTCTTCAGGTTCCAAGAAGGAAAATATCTCTAACCACTGTCTTCACAGCGTACATATTTACGCACCTCCATCACCTTTCCCCTTTTGTGTGCTTTTTTTCTAAGGAGGTGGCATAATCTTTCCTCACTACCTTTTCCAGTTTTAAATCAGAACTGAGCATAGAACAGCTGCCGCTGTATTCTTTGTCAGTATTCCAGGTGTGGTCCCACCCTAGGTTCGCATAAAGGCATTACAACACCTGGAGTTGCACTTCTAATATCTTCCCTGATTTTTTCTTTTAATAGCAGCTACATGTTGGGTCAGTGCCTTGACTGAGCCATCCATCATAATCCCAAGATTTTATCAGTCATCACCTATGGAGATCGTATCAGCATACATGTGATTTGAGTGTTTACTGCTCACATCACGTTTGCTTACAGTAAATCATGCTTACCATTCTAATAACTATTTCCCTATTTAGAAAGAATCATTTAAATCTGTTTCCTAACCTCTTTTTGTTTCAGTCATGTTATAGTCTGATGTTCTCATATTTCACACATCCCCCTAATCTATTTATGAGTTTTAAAAAATATATTCACTGGTCCATTGGCCTTTCTGACCATGTGTTTGGCTACATGACCTAGCAATGAATGTACAGCACAGTGATAACAGTCACACATCCTGGATGCAGTTTTTCTCTTTTCCCAGCACTCTTCGACCACTTATATAGAAGACTGAAAACTAGCATGACTTCTTCAGTCAAGGAACAGAAAGTTGCCCAGAAGACATTTTCATTGGTTGCCCTTAGACTGTGGGAAGAGCTTTGCCAGCTAAATGCGCTGTCAAAAATCAAGACACAATTAAAGTATCTCTTCTGGCAGGCCTACCCAATCAATTTTAAACTGATAATTTTAATTTTACATTTTATTCGTATTGGTGTTAATTTTTATTTGATGTATGTTATAATATATGCATTTTAATGATATTCTATTTTATCTGTATGTTTTAACTATGTTGAACCTTGGGGCAGGGGGTATCATGGCCGGAATCATTGGGTTGTTGTAGGTTTTTCGGGTGGTATGGCAATGTTCTAGAAGCATTCTCTCCTGACATTTCACCTGCATCTCTGGCAGGCATCATCAGAGGTTGTGAGGTCTGTGATGCAGGCGAAACATCAGGAGAGAATGCTTCTAGAACATGGCCATACAGCCTGAAAAACCTACAACAACCCAATATTAATAATAATAGTTTTTTGCTTTTATCTACTGTTGCTTACTGTTATGACATTTATAAAATGCAATTAAAATACTGCCCAAAACAAAATTGGCAAACCAATTTAAAGCTGCTTGATGTCAGATTCCAGGTTAACTAGTGAAGGGTTCAGAACGTGGCAGCAGCTGCAACTATAAATCATTAAATCCGTTTGAGATTCTTCCAGCACTGCTAGTGGTGATTATTGTGCATTTGCCAAAAACTCAATGTGTATCCTGGAGAAGCCAATAACTAATGAATGGTTTGTAGGAGCTAAATGTCTATAACCAGTGCAGATTGTACTACTATTGTCACAAATGACCTAACTCACACTGAGAGCAGCAGGTTTGATGGCAAAAATTCACATTATTTAAGATGCCCCCAAATGCTACAATTTACAGCGTTAACATGAGAGCTAATCTATTACGGTCCCAAGGGCTGCTGAGTAAATGCAACTCAGAATGTCTGCGAGTACCAAAATGGAATGAATTAAGAATGGTTTCCCAGCAACATTATCCTTTTTTTAAAAAGTTGATCTTTCGATTTGCTTAGTTCTGGTGCATAACAGAAGTCCACATTAAATCTGTTTCTGAATCACATGATAAGAAGCAGAAAGGAGATGGAGCAGTAAGACTGCTGTTAGTCAGAAGAATAAAGAAAAATGATGAAGACTGCCCATCACATCTAGCATTAAGAACTTCTTGATCTAGCCGGCCTCCTCACCTTTAAGGAGAAAGCATACTGTGCCTAGGTGAAGAGATTGAGGAATTCTAAATTATGCTCAGGTTCTAAAACAGTGGTTCTCAACCTGTGGGTCCCCAGGTGTTTTGCCCTACAACTCCCAGAAATCTTAGCCAGTTTACCAGCTGCTGGGATATCCGGGAGTTGAAGGCCAAAACATCTGGGGACCCACAGGTTGAGAACCACTGTTCTAAAAGGTCTGCCCAATTTGTACATCCTTACATAAAAATAAATACTAGAGATTTTTCACTCTGCAGTCTTCCTTCTTCTCAGCTGAATTATTTTTAAAAGATGTCCAAGTCCTTTTTGATACTCAGACCAAATGACAATTCTGAAGATGTTTTCACTCTATTTCTTTGAAATGCTGTTTAAAGTGAAAGCATCTGAACTACTCCTTGACAACTGAAACAATTTCCATGTTTTGAGAATTTACATTGCCAAAGAAGCTGACTGTTTGCTTGATTTTTTTTAAAAAAGAACACACTTTTCTGTGTATTGCTTCAGAGTTGAGAGTCCTAGGGGATTTCAGAGTGAAACCCATAGCTTTATGTAGAACATGCTTAGAAAAATGGTGAAAACACCACCTGAACCTGGAGACTGCCTACTTATATACCAAACAAATGTTTAAGGAACATTTCTGTTCCTATTCTGAGAAGTGAGGAATACAGAAAGTGTACAGTTCTGTCAAGTTTGGTTGTTTGAAAGCCAAGTTGGAGAAAATACAAAAATGCTATAGGAACAAATAGATGCACTTTATGAATAGTTTTCTAAAGGACAACCCGCTGCATATATTGTTTCTGCTACTGCTAGTGTATTACACTAGTATATTACAGTATATAAAGGTTTGTTGTTCATTTGTTCTGTTGCTTCCGACTCTTTGTGACCTCATGGACCACCCCACGCCAGAGCTCCCTATTGTTCGTGGCCATCCCCAGCTCCTTCAGAGTCAAGCCAGTCACTTCAAGTCAGTCACTATATAAAGGTAGAAATTAGTAAATGTAACACTGGGATGATATTTATTTATTTATTTATTTACTACATTTATATACCACCCCTCTCAGCCCACAGGCAACTCGGGGCGGTTTACAGTCAGTATCAAAGACATAAAATACAATTTAATAACAATCAATTTAAATATAAAACCAAGTAAAACAATCAATATCAATAAAAACAAGTATCAATTTGAATCTCCTAGTTAAAAGCGTTGTCCAATAACATTGTTGAGTCATTTTTCTCCATGTCTGTTATATCGTGTCTGCAAACGCTTGCTCAAAGAGCCACGTCTTGACCTGCTTTCGAAATGTTAAGAGGGAAGGGGCCGATCTAATATCCCTTGGGAGGGCATTCCATAGCCGAGGGGCCACCACTGAGAAGGCCCTGTCTCTCGTCCCCACCAGCCGTACTTGTGACAAAGGCGGGATCGAGAGCAGGGCCTCTCCAGACGATCTTAAAGTCCTGGAGTGTTCATAAGGGGAGATGCGTTCGGACAGGCAAGTTGGGCCAGAAACGTTTAGGGCTTTATAGGCTAAAGCCAGCACTTTGAATTGTGCCTGGTAGCAGACTGGCAGCCAGTGGAGCTGGTGCAACAGAGGAGTTGTGTGCTCACTGTGTGCTGCTCCCGTTAGCAACATGGCTGCTGCTCACTGGACCATCTGGAGCTTCCAGACAGTCTTCAAAGGCAAACCCACGTAGAGAGCGTTGCAGTAGTCTATACAGGATGTAACCAGAGCATGAACTACCATGGCCAAGTCAGACTTCCCAAGGTACGGGCGCAGCTGGCGCACAAGTTTTAATTGTGCAAATGCTCTCCTGGTCATCACCAAAACCTGGGGTTCTAGGCTCAGTAATGAGTCCAGGATCACACCCAAGCTGCGAACCTGCATCTTCAGGGGGAGTGTGACCCCATCCAACATAGGCTGTAACCCTATACCCTGTTTGGCCTTGCATGTTTGGTTAAGTTTCTAGAGAGGGTCTTCTTGGAGGCTGACACCATGCTGTGAAATTCCATCCCACAGAAGGCTAATCTTGCCTTAACTCTACTTTTTGAATTGAATCCCACTCTTAATAATAATAACAACAATACAAGCAATTAAAATAAAACATGGACAATAAAATAACAAAACATTAACAATAAGACAACACACAATTAAAAACTATTGGAAGGCCAAATGTAAAATTAAAATTGAAAACAATGCCGGAACATGGGTGAAACCGCATTGAGTCACCTGTCAAGGGCTGAAATATGCGGTATAAAAGTGAAGCAAATAAATAAATAATAAAATAAAGTGATGGGACGTTTGTGGAAAACATACAAGCAGACCTAAAACAATGTAAGTGCTTTGAAGGACAAAGTACTATCTATATATATAAATTTGTTAGGGGCATCCAACGAGGAAACAAAACTCAAAAACCCCCCAACGAAACTTAACCAAAATTCCCATGCCCATAACACAACCCACAAGGTACAAACATATCTACTCAAAATGAAAAACAACACAACAACACACTCACAAAACGGCAAAACAACAAAACTCAAAAACCCCCCAACGAAACTTAACCAAAATTCCCATGCCCATAACACAACCCACAAGGTACAAACATATCTACTCAAAATGAAAAACAACACAACAACACACTCACAAAACGGCAAAACAACAAAACTCAAAAATCCCCCAACGAAACTTAACCAAAATTCCCATGCCCATAACACAACCCACAAGATACAAACATATCTACTCAAAATGAAAAACAACACAACAACACACTCACAAAACGGCAAAACAACAAAACTCAAAAATCCCCCAACGAAACTTAACCAAAATTCCCATGCCCATAACACAACCCACAAGGTACAAACATATCTACTCAAAATGAAAAACAACACAACAACACACTCACAAAACGGCAAAAGAATAAAACTAAAAAAAAACCCCAACGAAAGTTAACCAAAATTCCCATGCTCATAACACAACCCACAAGGTAGAAACATATCTACTCAAAATGAAAAACAACACAACAACACACTCAAAATGGCAAAAAAACAAAACTCAAAAACCCCCCAACGAAACTTAACCAAAATTCCCATGCCCATAACACAACCCACAAGGTACAAACATATCTACTCAAAATGAAAAACAACACAACAACACACTCACAAAACGGCAAAACAACAAAACTCAAAAATCCCCCAACGAAACTTAACCAAAATTCCCATGCCCATAACACAACCCACAAGGTACAAACATATCTACTCAAAATGAAAAACAACACAACAACACACTCACAAAACGGCAGAACAACAAAACTCAAAAATCCCCCAACGAAACTTAACCAAAATTCCCATGCCCATAACACAACCCACAAGGTACAAACATATTACTCAAAATGAAAAACAACACAACAACACACTCAAAATGGCAAAAAAACAAAACTCAAAAAAACCCCAACGAAACTTAACCAAAATTCCCATGCCCATAACACAACCCACAAGGTACAAACGTATCTACTCAAAATGAAAAACAACACAACAACACACTCACAAAACGGCAAAACAACTGAGCATGCGCATTGGCGCCCAGCCGCAAGTTCCCTGGCGCGCGCACATGCCCTTCCGGCCAATGTTCCCTCTGCGGAAACCATGCCCACTCCAAGCCCCGCCACGCCGCTTCCCGCACACACACACACCCCTGCCGCACACACACACGCAACCCCACACTCCATCACTCCCCCCGCCGCCGCACACACACACGCAACCCCACTCCCCCCGCTGCCGCACACACACACGCAACCCCACGCTCCATCACTCCCCCCGCCGCCGCACGCACACACGCAACCCCACTCCCCCCGCCGCCGCACACACACATACAACCCCACGCTCCATCACTCCCCCCCGCCGCCGCACACACACACAAACCCCACGTTCCATCACTCCCCTGCCCCAATCTTACCTCCTTTTACTTCACGCCCCCTCCAAACCCCACCCCGCCCCTTCCCGCCCTGTCAAAATCTAGGAAAGACAGGAAGGAAGGAAAGAAGGAAGAAAGAGAAAGGGAGGTAAAGAAAAAGGGGGAAGGAAGGAAAGTTAGAGAAAGAAGGAAGAAGAAAAGGAAAGAAAAGGAAAGATGGAAGGAAAGAAAAGAGAGACAGCAGAAAAGAAAGAAAAAGGGGGAAGGAAGGAAAGAGATAGAGAAAGAAGAGGAGAAGGAAAGATGGGAGGGAAGGAAGGAAGGAAGGAAGGAGGGAAAGAAGGAGAGAAAGAGGGAAGATTGGCCACAGCAACACGTGGCGGGTAAAGGTTGTTATTTCTATTATTATTATTATTCTGCTATTGTTCCTATGAGACCCTGGAGGAATGGGAGAGGTGTCAGGTCCCAGAGGCAATGCATTGCATTATTGTTATTGTTATGTTGGTGGTGAAATAAAAGGAAATAAGAAGAGAAAGAAGGAAGCAAACAGGGAGGGAAGAAAGGCAAAGGAAGAAAGGGGGAGGGAATGAAGGAAAGAGAGAAGGATGAAACCAAGTAGTGAAAGAAAGAAAGCGGTAGAGAAGGAAGAAAGGAGAGAAAGGGGGAGGAAAAGGGGGAAGGAATAGGTAGGGACCTCTCTTTCATAATAGTCCAGATATCTACCTCAACTTTGATAAGTTTTACTATAGGCCACAGCAACGCGTGGCAGGGCACAGCTAGTGTATTTATACACATCTTTCAGCTGAAGGTGACAAGAGTACAGGTTCTAGCCCAGACCCATGGGACATATGAAGTCCTTAGATCAGTGGTTCTCAACTCGTGGGTCCCTAGATGTTTTGGCCTTCAACTCCTAGAAATCCTAACAGCTGGTAAACTGGCTGGGATTTCTGGGAGTTGAAGGCAAAAACACCTGGGGACTCACACTGCCTTAGATGTATTTGTGCATGTGTGTGTGTGCCCCCATACCACCACAAAATTTGCTGCCACCAAAATTAATGAAATTATTTTCTTCTTTTGCTGCTACTTCTTTTAGTGACACAAAGGCAAAATTCACATTTTATGTTTACATTTTGAGAATTATACGCTCGTTATGGATGGCTTGGATCCAACATTAGCCATAATTAGATATGTTCATTGAAATCAGCAAGCCTTAAATTAGTAACTTGACTCTCATTGATTTCAGGAGGCCAAAGCCATTTGTTAGTCCCAATGAAAAAGCAGGGAACAGATGGAGTGATAGGAAAAAAATGTTTACGATTTCTAGTAAGTGAGAGAGAACTTGAATAGATATCTTATAATTCCCAGTTAGTATCTACAGACCCAGAATCTTTAAACAAGTGCTGTAATGAAGCAGACCAATCATAAAGATGACAGCTGAAATCATTATAGTGAAACAGAGATATAAACAGTTCTGGCAGAATGGATAGTAAACATTTCTTTCACTGATTATATAGCAGATATCAACCTGAATTTTGTAGAATATTATCATGACACACATATCCTCTTAGAATTCTATGCTATACCCTGAACTTGAAATCTAAAGTACAATTTTATATGAATTTCAGATCTATGCCCTACTATACTCAATGTATTTGGTTTCCAGTAGAGCGGCATGAGCTCCTGCTGCCAGACCCAGCTTCTGCCAACCTAGTAGTTTGAAAACATGCAAATGTGAGTAGATCAATAGGTACTGTTCTGGTGGGAAGGTAATGGCACTCCATGCAGTCATGTTGGCCATATGACGTTGGAGATGTCTATAGACAATGTCAGCTCTTCGACTTAGAAATGGAGATGAGCACTAATTCCCAGAGTCGGACACAACTGGACTGAATGTCAGGCAAAAACATTTAGCTTTACCTAGATATTTATAAACTGTAGTCTCAGAGAGAGGCTACATTTTACTATGATCTCCCTTGCGCCCCAGACATCTTCCACATAATCCTTGTTGATTACAATGGAATTGAAATGGAACAAGATGGATATTGAGGCACACAGTCACTATGAGCTGTCGCAAACTAGGTTCCTGCGGGAGAAAACCTTGCTAGCATGTCCCTGACGTCATGAGACTCCGCCTCTCTCCCCGCCCCTTTCTCCGCCCCTTTCTCTTTGCTAGCGTGGTTTTTCCTTTGCTAGGGCAGCATTGCCCGCATTTTCTCTCAGTTGGCAGAATTCAACTAAGAGAAAATGCAGGCAATGCTGCCCTAGCAAAGGAAAAACCACGCTGGCAAAGAGAAAGGGGCGGAGAAAGGGGCGGGGAGAGAGGCGCAGGCTCATGACGTCAGGGACTTGCTAGCAAGGTTTTCTCCCGCAGGAACCTAGTTTGCGACGGCTCTAAGTTTCTTTGTGGTTCTTCTCACTAACTAAGGTGGCTAAGCAAGCTATTCCCCCCCCCCCCAAAAAAAAACCCCTCAATTTTTAGTGTATTATTTAAACACAGGGCTCTAACTTGCCACTCCCAAATTAGCCAAGAAAACCTGACTTATTATCCTGGTCTTAAAAGGGATGTTCAAGGAAGAGACTTGGATGATTAGCAAACCATTTCTGTTTGCGTTAGCAGAAACAGCAAGCTGGGGGTGAAGAAATGCATGCACCACCTCACAGGTTGCTCACAACAAGCCAGGATTCTCCAGAATTCTGGCTTACTCTTCTATATAAACAAAGCCAATGCCATTCTAATTAATACTGCTAAAAACAGAAAACACATATTGAAATATGACTTTTCAGTTCCAGATGAAATACCATCTGGAACTGAAAAACCGTATTTCAATATTTTGGAAAAAATCGGGATGAAATATGATAATTAATGACTACATTTGCCATTATTGGCAAGTGACACAACAGGCACGATCATGTTTGGAGCTTTTAAGGATCCGTTTTCTAGGCTTCTCTGATGCTAGGCATGATAACACATCAGCAATGTTTAATATGCGCATATTCTTTACCAGAAGCAATTCCACGTTTTTCAGCAATGTAGTTTTATTAATTGAACTTGTACCTTGCTTTTCTCACATCTTCAGGGCATAAAAGTTATGGAAAATGATTTTAATATCGTATTGCCTACTTTCCCATGGAAGTTATTAATGCAAAATCCCAATATTTGCTCTTAATACACAGTTCAGATTTATACTAATTTTGCTCAAAAGCCATGGACTGTAGCTTCCCACAGGAGTTCACAAGAAGAGACATTTGCTTTTTCATCAGCAAAGAGCCATAAATTGAGCTGGGCTTTAGCCACGTAGAACTTCTATGAATATACACACAGTAATGCTCATATTTTCAACCAATCGGGAATATGAATTACTGAAGGAGGACCAATTCTCTAGAGAAAAAAGTGGTCTTCTTGTACTGATATTATTCAATTTCTAAGGGGCGATTTAACTGCAGAAGACTTTTACATCTCTATTTGAACTATGTGAGTCGTCTTATTCTGATAACTCATCCTCTTACTTTGGTACCTACGTCACCACACATATCCTTAGTTATCTTTTCAACATCACCCAACCACTCTGCTTTACTTTCCTTCCAGTTGCTCAGCTTTTGGCTCATCTCTTCAAGTGACAAATCTCAGTCTTCCCACATCCTTTCTCGGTTTTATATGCTTTTCAACACCAAGATCACTTTCTTCGCACTGCAGATGGAAGCAAGAAGCAAACACACTTCTGCCACTTCAAGACAATTGGGACAGTGAGTAGCGGTAACACTGAGGCCCTGCAGGTGCCAGCATAGGTCTTCATAAATGTCAGTGAGTGTCTAGGTGCTGCAGTAGCTTATTGGGTGCCTAAATACTACAGGCTTCTGTCAGTGAGCATAGTAAAGGTCCACTATACTTGTGTGCCCCCATACAATCTTGTGGCTCTTTTAATGATATCAAAATGAATGCTTGATAACAGTCAATATATTATTAAATCATTTCATATGAATCCAGCAGTAGCTGATAGCTTCCACACTGGTGAAACAAGTGACTCCACTAAAGGTTTTGGAACAAACTTTAAATAAGCTATCCATGGTGCTAAATCAATATGATGTGGAAACCACCAACCATCACTCTTTGAATCAATACTTTACAAGGAAGATTAGAGAATCAGAAAACTGTTTTGTTATCCCAGTCAAATGACATCAAAGTACATGATTACTCAAATTCTGCTTTTAAAGTCAAAACATTTAAAAGATATTCTAATCTGGGAACAACACATGAGAATAAGAACAGAAATAATGATAAATAAGAACCTGACCAAAAACCAAAAGACAGCAAGTATAAATCAGCCTAAAATAGTTCTATGGGAGACTTTCTTTAATTCTTCCCTCTGTCTCAACCCTTGATGGATTTGCATTGAGAAACTCTAAGCTTATAGAAGATTGTTTTTCCTTGATCTCTTTGCTTATACTGATAAACCAAGAACATTTCAGCAAATATTAATTACAATATGCAGGATTTTCAGACAGGAATCTTAGATTATATATCAACATGTGATGCATAGGCACATCAGTAATTAACACATGCAAATCCTTGAGAAAGCTTACCCAAGAAAACAGACAACAGTTTTGCTATGTAAACAGCAACACAAGGCATTAAAACAGATGCAAGGAGTAATGACTATCATGAGTACTATTAAAAATTAAACACTTATGACTCCACCCAACATAATCTATGAGCTTCATAAAATGTATACATCCTTAGTTCCATTAAATAATATGACCTTGTAAAGCATAGGTTTGTTGTTTTTAAAGAGGAAGCCATGGTAAAATTGGGGGGGGGGGGGCAATTGAAAGGCCACACACCTAGTCAATTGGTTTTTTAAAAAAAGTCTAAGTTTCCTCCATGGCCCCAGGGGGATATCACTTACTTTTGGTTCTCCTTAATCATTTTAGGCTTACTTCTGGGATAGGAGGATATTAAGGGCCTCCAAGTGGCATGGTTGTCACAAGTGATCCCATAAAATGCACGTTTACCAACCCTCTTCCATGTTAAGGAATCATATTGTGGAACTTTAGAGAATAAACACAACAATACTGGCTGTCAACTTTCTGCTGTGTTGCATTCATTGATGGTCCAGTCCATAATATGTTCTGTGGAAGAGCCAAGGGTGTCCCAAACCTGGAAATGTACGTATTCCCTTCCATTCCTTGTTAACACACTCAGTTTCCCTCTCCTCCACTACTACATTTACATTTTAGGGTCTTCAAATCAGAGTCCCATTTTACTTGTAAAACAAAATTGTATTGAAGGAGCAAGAAAAGAGCAGCCTTCAGACTTCTATTTTGTGGCCCTAGACCAACCCAGTTTTTAAAGGGGGGGGGGGTTTGGAGCAGTTTAGCTGAATTTTAGAGTCCCTCAGACCATTTTAGGCCTAGGGGAGCCCAAGGAAGTGACCTCTTTTAGGCACTGGTCCTCTTCTTGGCCCCCTTCCAGTTTCCTAGTGGCATAAAAAGACAGGTGAGTAGAAGGGTATGTGGTTCCCCAAGTTTCTCTGAAAGTTCAGTGAGTCCCAACCTTTGACTGTTGCCCATTCTAATTGCAGAATCAATTCCATATGTACATTATAAGAATGGACATAAACTACTGTAAGTAAAACTTCTTCATGTCCAGGATCTCCATGGGGTGTCTTCCAACTCTATGATCTCATGAAACCTTTGAGTGAGAAAAACTGTACACTATTCTACCACAGGGGGGGGGGGGGTTAAATTGGTTAAACAGAACAGTTGTATTCAACAGTGTATATAAAACCATTGCACACACAAGAAGTTATCACTGTGTGGTGGCTTGATTTGTCTTTGACAGTTACTAAAGGCATTTGGCTCTCCTTGTGTTATTTTTTCCTCAATGTTTTTCAGCCTGGGTCTTATAAAAGCGTTCTTTCCAAAACTGCTAAATAATCTTGTTAAGATTATTACATGCAAGCTTCATAGACCAGTCTGTAAAGGCATCCCCAAGTTATGAACAAGATGGGTTCTGTAGGTGTCTTCTTAAGTTGAAATTGTTTGTAGTCGGAATAGGTACATTTTAAGTGTACTCCAGATACATGTATGTATGTATGAATGTATGTATATACATATATATGTGTGTGTACACACACACATGCTTTGGATAGTATAGGAAGGGGTGAATGTGGTATTTGTTTTACCACAAGGTGCCCCTGTTCAGAAAATTCACTTCCTTTTATGTCCCTGTGATCACTGGATTTTGAAAAAATGTGGCTTGTGGAAACAAGGATTGGTGACAAAACTTCAGTGGAGACACCATCTCCCCATGATAACTCTTTTTAGGAGTGGATTTCCCTTCTGAGGGATAGTTTTCTCTCACTTCCTGTTGTCTCATCCCCGTTTGTAACTATAAGTTGGATGTTTGTAACTCAGGGATGCCTGTACACCAAAACTGATATATAAAGTACACTCAGATTCCCTCCTCAAAGCCAGATAAACTAGACAGACAGACAAGGGATGGTGAACTACAGCTTTTAATACTACTTTTGTTACTCCCGTGTTTTACAGTCATTTACTGGCCTGACTTATGATTTCAATAATGATTTAGATTGGATTCTGATTTCATTGATGAGACCTGATGGATTTGTTATATTGATGTAGTGATGTATTGATATTCATGTTTAATGATTTGTGATCCTATTGCTTTTAAATGCTTAATGATTTTGTATTGTGTATACCTAAATTGTTGTAAACCGCTCTGAGTCGCCTAAGGGCTGAGAAGAGCGGTATACAAATAAAGTAAATAAATAAATAAATAAATAAATAAATAAGTTAGTAGTAGTGCACTCAGTCATTACTACTAACTGAAAAATATCATGGCAATCTTTTAAAAATATTTTTGTTAACATTTTTCTGTGGGTAAATATAAGTAAGAAAGAAGGAAAGGGGCAGATATAGTTTAGGGATGGCAGTAAGGTAGACATGAGAGGGGCTAAAAAGGATGTGAGGAGGAAGGTAAGGCTTGGGTCTTGAAGAAAGAGAAAGAAAGAAGAGAGAAGAAAAGAAGAGAGAAGAAAAAGAAAGGAAAGCAGAGGTGGGGGAGGGGTAGGGGGACGTTGTTGTATTCCAATCTTCCTCTTCATGGTCAATTCCTTCTCCAATCACTTATTATTTCCCTAGTATGCTTCTCCTTTTCTCTCTCTTTGTTGGGACTGTTTTCCCTGTAGTTGTCTGCTTGGGTTATATTAGTATAATATTTTTTTTCTGTATTCATATAATCTTTAAATAATTGCCAGTCAGTTGTCTTCTTGGGGTTTCCTGGACTCTTCAAGATTAGTTGGGTGAATTTGTCCATGTCCATAATTTCCATAGTTTGGATTAATCATTGTTCTTTTGTTAGTCGTTCTTGTGTTCTCCCATTTCTAGCATATACAATTCTTGCTGCTGTTATTAGGTAACTACAAAGGATTTCTGTGTTTATGTCTATGTCAATGTCTGTATCTGTTTATCCGAGTAAGAAATACTCTGGTTTCATTTGTATCTTGAATGTGAGAATCTTTTGGAATACTTCCTAGATCTTTCTCTGATAACTTCTAGCTTTTTCACATGTCCACCACATATGGTAGAATGTACCTTCTTGTCTTCCACATTTCCAACACTTTTTCTGCATGTTTTTGTAAAAAGATCCTAATTTGTTTGGAGTTATATACAATTTATAGAACATTTTATACCAATTCTCTTTTAGATGTATTACATAGATATATTTTAATTTCTGATTCCACATATGTTCCCATTCTTCTAATTTTATTGGGCGGCCTATATTTGCTGCCCATTTTACCATGGATTCTTTTATCTGTTCCGTTTCAGTGGACCAGTCCAGAAGTTTTTTGTGTATCCTTGTAATCATTTTATTTTCCATTAGAATTATTTTGTCCCAAAAAAATAATTTGTCTGCAAATCCTTAGCAATCTTATAGAGATGACCAAAAGCAGCCATTCACACTCTATTCAGAAGTAGATGTTGAATCATTACACAAACAAATTAACAGTGCTACTAATTGCATTATGCTACCAGTTGTTACGTTACTGCAAGAAAAAGAATGTATGTCATTACCCCCGCCCCCAAAGTAACACATTACAGGTAATATTACTTAGAATATATTCCTTCCAAGCCCTGATGAGATTCTGTTACCTTGCCACAGTGACTGCATATTATTTCAGCACCTATGGCACTCATGTGTAACCTCAGATGAAATGTTTCTGTATCATAGTAGCTGAGTACTAGCATGACATAAAGAAGCCTGGGGGAAAACACATACATAAGCAGTAATAGGAAAAACTTAAATAACGTGAAGATGCCAGAGAAAGTAGGCCATGGCATACACATTTACTCCCCAATTGAGTTGCAAAAATAAAATCCACTCTGCTATTTACATTTTATTTTGCTTTATAATTGCTTCTGTCCTTTAACTTGAAGACAAATACGTCTCTGAGATGTAATGCTGACAGCCACGCTTAATTAGATGTAATTCAGATGTACTAGTAAGAAAATTCCATCCATGTGTTTAAAAAAATGCATGTATATGGTGGTGGCAGAAATTCAAAGACCACAGAGAGGTAAGAAGTCAGTATTACTCTTTCTCAAAGCTACCCTGGACTGATGGAACATCTCATTGCCTATGAAGCCCTAGAAGCCAATGTGAACCAGAGAAACAAGATGAAGAACAGAACAGAAGAACTATAATTCACAACAAGGTCTACTCCGTGCCCTACACCTTAAGAGAAGATGTGTCTTGATCATCTGCCAATCTCCAAGGCATTTCAGGTATTTAACTATCTGAAGATGCTGTGGAGGTGAAACAATCAACACATGTGCCAATGGGAATGTACACCCTACTAGAAGGGGAAACACGGCAACAGCTGTAGGAGTGACCGCAGTTCCTCCAACCCTCTGCTCCACAAATATTGCTATTTCTTAAGGGATCCTCTTCATGAAATCATATGCAGTATGCTGTACAAAACATCATTTTCCAAAAAAGGTATTTGGAAAGGAATTAATATAAACCACAGATTCGGTGGCATAAATGCTGTGACAGGTCTGCTCTCTTTACGGAAGCCCCATCTGTGCTCTTTCGCCAAAGAAACACAGTTGCTCTCCAAATGTCAAGAAGTCAAATGCAGGTAATTGAGCATATCCTATGTCACTTCACACCTCCATATATATAAGCTCCACTTTTGATCCTCCATCATGCAAGGTCATTTCCGATGTGGCTTTTTTTCTTCAGAGGCTTTGAAATTCTGTTTGAGATAATCTGAAACTTACTTGTCATGGAAAAGGCAGCTTAGGTGGGTCAGCCATCCCTGCCCCCAGCTAATGGAAGCCATGCCCACAACCTGAAATGCGAAGACTAATAAAGGGGAGAAAAACACACAACAGCAGCATCGTCCTCTGCCTGAAGGAATTGATTTTCATTTCCCAGTTTTCAGAGAAAGATTTGCAGTGTTTGGAGTTTTAGTAAGCAATATATTCCAGAAGCCTGGGAAGAGCATCTTTTCCTTGACAATTGAAATGAACATTAAATGAAATCTGCAAAGCTATTTTCCCTTGCACAGTCAAGAGCTGACAGAAGGGGAAGCAGAGAGGTCGCATAAAAGACAAACACGAAGAAGCTGAGGGAGAAAGTGTAGAACAATCATCCTGAATCGCTTCTAAAATGCTGTAATGCAACTAGGGTCACTCGGAGAGGAACAGTCGGATCAGGGGAAAATTAATAGGGTTTTCCCCATATACTCTGAAGATTAAAATTTTGGAGCATTCAATGCAATTCATTCTTGTAATTAAAAAAAAAAGACTTGGGTAAGCACTAGCTCTGACTTCACCCTCTTTTCCCCCTTAGTGGTGATTGTGCTATTTTAACAAAAATATTTGTTTTTCAAATATGTGGCTTATCCTCACGCTTTTTTACAGCAGTATAATCCACAAGCTCTCCTCTGCTCTAAAAAAGTGATCTTTCAAGATTACCTTGCAAACTCAATTCTATGAGTGTTCATATTTATCCCGTATTTAGTGCCAGTCCCACTAAACGGCAGTTTGACAATCTGTTTTATCTCACCCTGCAATGTCTCTCTATAGGCACAGCTGCGTAATTAGCAAGAAGCTAGAGCAGCAGCACTAAAAACTGCTGCAGCAACAACAAAACAGATTTTCAGACTGAGATACCCTGGGTTGTGATCCTTCATAGAAATCTGTTTTCAGATACATTCAGCACAATTGATCCATGCATATCCTGCTGCATTATCAATTATGCCCCATTTCAGCACACAATTCTCTCACAAAGCCAAGGGACTTAGGTCAATTATTGGTCTATTTTGCACTACTGCCTTATAATAGAAAAATCCCAAACAGCAGATATTAGAGGAGCTTGACACTCCTATAGTACTTTTGGTGACTCCAGAGCAATAGAGGGAATGCCTTTTGCAAACTGGATAGTTGGGGTCATGTTTATACAAATTAGGTCTTCTCATCAACCATGCAAATGCCTGACTCCAAATTAAAATAAATAGATACAATGAATAGTCAATCAATCCCTCTCTAGATGCTACCTCTTAGTAATTGTTTTGTATTTCTGTTCAGGAGCATATCTTGTTTTTGCACAAAACCGACAGCTACAACTGCATGATTTTTCAATGGATTTGTCTTTTCTATAAAACACACAATTTCCATCTCCAGGTAGCATCAGCACTTAACTGGGCATTTGATTGCTGTGATTCCTGCCTGTCACATAGACAGCAAGGAAAAATGAAATTGCCAGCATTCAGTAGTGCTGCCAATTGCAGCTGATGCACTTCCATTTTGTCCCCCTAATGCAGTGATTCAGACCAATTTGCTCTGAATGATATCACCTTGTTATGAATAGCACCAGTGAGGATGGATGAGGGAAAAACTGGAATTTAGATGCATACTTCAACTGCAAACCACCCATCATGAGCAACAAAGTCCTGCATTGATTTATACGGTCTAAGGATCCAAGGTCAACCAGGTCTTAACATAATTCTTGGATGTCTGTCGAAGAATACTAAAAGGAGGGAGGGGGCGGCTCCCGATTTCTATTTCCCCCGACCTGTCTCAAGACCATTAAGTTATGCTATTGTTTCCACTCAAAAATATGTGCAATATTCTACATAAAAGAAAGTTTAAGAAGTATTCTATTATGGCTACATGGCTAAGATGGAAAACAAATATGCACACCTTGTTTTTAAAAAAAATGTATAACAATACAAAAAATGTTTTCCAAATGAAGGGATATATTTGTATCTAGCAAATATATTATTATTGTGCATTAGCCCTGAGGAAAGTGTTAAGAAAAAAATACACATTCACCTATTTAAATTGAGGCTATATTAAGTACTGGTATCAGAAGATTTCCCGATGTGATTATTCATTATTTCAGCTCTATAAAATCTTTGGCGTATTGCTACAGCTAATTGAGAAAGAAGAGAAGAGCTGCAATAACCTAGTGATGTCCCTGGATGACATCTGAATCCTCTGTTGTTTTATTTCTGGTATGATTTGGGTGGGTGGGGGGAACAAAATTAACTAAGAAAATCTTTCACAACACAAGGAGAACATGCGAGTTGGAACAATGTCATTCCTGAACTTGTAAACTTCAGTGGCCACTGCCAGCAAAAATCAAATCATGCAGAAAATTGTAGCAACAGCCAATTAGCCCATGAAGGTGTGGAGGGGAGGAAACACCATCCTCCCTCTCATTCGTCCCATCTGTCTTCCTGTACCCTTCTTCTTCTGGAAGGCAGTAGTGCATATTTAAATTCTCCTAGACTGATTACGTGTAGTGATAAAAAATCATAAGGATTTCCTATCCTAATGGCACTAGAAAGAAGACACCATATGCATGATTAATGCTGAATGAACAACATGCACATGAATGTGGTATCAGCAGGTTGGGGGTTTAGTTTGCTTGGAATAGATATAGGCCGACAGCCATATAAGAAATCCCATTAAGACAGATATGATGTTAGTAAGGAACCTAAGTGTGATTGAACAGTTTGAGAAAACAGGGATTATAACACTTTCATTCATGCTTTTATAATCTCTGTAATGCAGTCTAAGCAAGGCTGCACTAGAAAATGATCCTACATTGCCGTTACCATTGAAGATTATCTTTCTAGCAGGTTCTAAGTAGTCAGTTATTTATTTATTGCATGGATGCAGTGGAAGACAGAGCACAAAGTGGATTTATGTATGTTGGATTAAACCTCCCCAGTCCCAAATTGCCTGTTGGATTGGGGGCAAGCCTGTTTGTTTTTATGAGGGAACTCATTAGTTCATTAGTATTCAATTATGTTTCAGTGAGCTTTGTCGGTTGAGTTAAGGCTGATGGTTTGTGTGAGCTGAGTGAAGGCTTGATTGCGTATTTATCAGTGTTCTACTGTTCTTTTGTTTTTAGGCCCAGCTTCTCTCAGGAGGCAAGGTATCTACAGAGAAGAAGTGAGTCAGACACTCGGTTGGGGAAGGAGCAAGCAGCTACTGGCTCTTTATATGACTGCAGCCCCAGTCCCTGGAACTTGGCAAACAGGCAGGACAACAAGCATTTGGTTTTGAGTGGGAGGCTGAGAGGCCTATTTTAGTGCCTATTTAATACTAATGAATATGGCACAGGAGCTGTTGCAGTGACCTACAACAGCTGTGGTATGTTTGAGTTTTTACTGGAAGATGTGGATAGGCGCACCTGTAGCAAGTTGGAAACTCGAGAGGTATGCAGTCTCCTTGGGGGAAAAAAATCTATGATGTAACAAAGAGGCTGACAAGGCTAGTCAAGTCTATTGACCATTACCATTAGTCCATGTGGGAACCAACAACACTGCAAGTTACAGCCTTAAGGATATCATAATGAGGCTCTGGGTAGGAAGCTGAAGAAACTTGATGTACAGGCTAACATTTAACTCTCCTCCCAGTTAAAAGACATAGCCTAGGAAGGTAGCGAATAATAATGGAGGTGAAGAACTGGCTCCACAAATTGTGCCGTTGGGAAAGATTTGGCTTCTTAGACCATGATCTGCAGTTTCACAAAGATGGATTTCTCACAGTAGTTGGCAGGAATCTCACAAACCTGAGTTTAAACTTTGTTTTGTGAGAGAGGAAGAGTGTCTTCTTGAAGACAGGAATTCAGATGCTGAAGATAATATCCCAAATGGTGTACAGAGAACTGGGTAAATTGTACAAGAACTCAAAAGTGTGTGTGGAGGGGGAATCTTAAATAACTAATTAAGAGAAATAACCCATGGTTTTAGAGGTTTCTGATACACAGGGCATGAGAAATAAATAAGATGAACTTAAACATTTAACACAGCAAAGCAAATGTGTTTTAGGGATTACTGAAACCTGATGGGATAAGTTTTACGACTGAAATATAGGAATAGTTTATAGTTAGCATAAACTGTTGTCAAAGAAATATCAAAGATATTTAAGCTTGTGAAGAGATCCATAATTTATATCTTTGCAACCATGTTGAAAATATGTTAGCTCTCATCCTAACCAACAAGGATGGCATGGTTAGTGGAGTGAAATGGTAGGATCCTTGGCTGGAGTTTGTTATACAGTGGAAAGTGGAAGTCAAAACATAGTCAGTCAAGCATTCTAGACTTTAAGAAAGCTGATTTCAGTAAACTTGGATAATTACTGGGTATGATCTTGTGGTCAGGAATACTAAAACAGAAGGAAGTTCATGATTGGTGATAGTCTCTTAGAAGTGAGATATTTGAAGGTAAAATTTCAGCTGCAATGAGCAGGAAAAATGGGAAATATCTGGATGGATATATAAAGTCAGGATGGATATATAAAGAACTTTCAACAGAACTAAAATTGATAAAGGGCATGTACAAGAAATGGAAAAAGAGGGGAAGGGAAACCCCCTTCAAAGGAATAACTAGCACGAGTAGTGAGAAAGTCAGAAAAGCTAAAGCACAGAATGGGCTTAGGCTTGACAGAGAGGTTAAGGACAGTAAAAAGGGCTTTTCTGGTTATGTCCATAGCTGAAACAAACAATACAGGCATTGTGGCATGGAATGATTCTCCTTGGCTTACACAAACTTGTTTAATAGTTCGGGTGACTATGCCAATTATTCATTCACAGTCATTTTGAGAGCCAGATAAAAGTGCCACATCTAACACAACAGGTTCTAACCCTGAACTAAGTCATGTCAATTCCACAGGACCAATTTAGAATTAAGATAACATTTCTTGTTATCTTCCTTAATGTAGTGCTCAAAGCCCCTCTTTAAAGAAAGAAAATTTAACTAAATGGAGCAGATTTCACAGAAATCCTTCTCCTTATTCTGCTCAGTTCTGCTTTTTAAGGCAGTTCCATTCCCATGTCCAAGGCAGTAACTAATATAAGACTGAAGTAGAGACAGAAGTAGCCCTATATGTATCAGAATGTAAACCCAAGCAAATACCACATTTGTATATGTATATTTTAGGTTTTGAATGACTACCAACTGTTTTCTGAACATATTAATGTGATACATAGTTAGCATCTGAAAGTGAAAACATAAGTTAAAAATGGGAAAGTAGTAGCAAATAAAACAAAATGCTAAAACGCCTTCATAAAAATCCATCATGAAACGGTATAAAAACTTGACTGTAAGGATCAACTTAGTTTAAAAATGGACACTCATTCCTTTCCCTTCAATTGAATTGGTTTTATATATGAGTCCCCGCAATGGGAAATGTATAAAGGCACAAGAGTACTCTCCAAGGAAGAAGGAACTACAATGGTTAGTCTTCTTTACCTTTTGTATAAAATAGCTAAAGAGAATAAACCTATACAAAGTCATGAACCACAGAATACTTCTTTAATGGTACAATCAATACTAAAGCCAAAAACAGAAAGAAGAAGGAGTAGCAGTTTTGAGTTGTCAAAAATGAAACAAAACCAGGACCCTATAGAAAACCACAAATTGCCCACTCTTTCACCTAAAAACTGAAATTTGATAATGGAAAGCAATTCAATATATTGCTATAATTTTGTGACCTGTTTTCCAGCAGCCCACATCCTGGAAACTAATGACCTACAAACTCTCCCTTCTGTTGTGTCTAGTACTTTAAGACAATTTAACTTTTGATGATAAAAGGCAGCTTAAAAACATTATCTGTCATAAAATATTCCAATCTGAGCGCTACTTACTATCAGCCTCCATTGATGACATCAAGCAGCACAGAACTACTGCTGGCACAACAAATACTGGGATTCTGAAGTTAGGCACCATATTCCAAAGTGGAGAAAGTCACCTTTACTCCAAGGCAAGCATTCAATACATCCAGGGTCACAGATGCAGATTTATTCCTGTAAATCAAAAGAAGAAACAGAAGTGTCAGACCCAAAACATGCCAAACAAGAAGACGGGTTTTCCCATATTGCAGCTTACATTATGCTAGAAGTAAAATAAAGGACAAAGAGAAGAGGATTGGATTTCATGTTACCCTTTCTTTTATTTCCCATGAAATCTTCTCTATGGAAATAGAGAAATATTGTATCTTGAGGCTCTTTGGTTTTGACAAGTCTTCAGACAATTTATATAAGGAGGGGGCTCTTCAAAGAATAACTTCCCTCAGTTACATAACATGGGAGAAAGGTATCTCTGTACATTTTTCCATATGAGTAGGGAAAAGGTATTTCAAGGATAAACCTGGAAGAAGATTGGGTAGCAGGGTTTGTGTCAGAAGAACTGTTTATTCTCGTTCATCATTGGGAATAACTATGTCTGCAGCAGAGTTATCACAAGCAAACTACATTTTTAAATTTCAGCTTGGATATTTATTGTAACTGCATTACAAAAAACAAAGCCTTGTTTTCAAGAATGAAATATTCCAGAACCATCTGAGCTTCAAACAAGATCCAGTCAGATTGCATCGCTTTCAAGGTTGCAAAAATATGAAATCTTGGAAACTCAAAATCCAACATCTATTGCAATTAAAAACAAAGCAAAATGCTAAATTAATTCATTAAGAACATTATTCCTATTAACTGAAAGGTTTTTATCAACTATTAAACTACAAGGTAAAACAGGCAATTATGGATACTTTTTATTATGTTATCCATTTGCTAAGATTGCCATTTATTTTAGGCTTGGTCAGATATATATCAAGTGCTTTCTCCACAATCTCAGACACCATTATACACTCTCACACATCCATTCCGGCGAAGTGGGAAAAAAAAAAGTTCAGAAAAAAGTTCAGAAAGAGATTAGAAATTCAAGCAGAACAGGAAAATATTCTTACAGAAGAGCAATTCAACCTCATGAGCATTTCTACTAGAAAAGGTGAAGTTTCTTCTCAGACATTCTAATAAATCAGACACTACACTAGAGTAGCAGACAGAATAGCTAAATGAGAAATTGAATAGAAAACAGGAGGAACAAGGCACTTGCACAAAAGAGAAAAGGACACTTATTAACTTGTTCCAATTGCAAAACAAAATGAGGACAACTAGTGGAAAGGATCTGTTTCCAGACACCAACAAAGTGATAAAAATGAGTCCTTTACAATTGAGAAATGAAACAAAAATTTGTATCTGAAATTCTATCGCAGAAAAAGTTAACATCCTACCAACTGTATACAGATCTATGATGGAAAACAAGAAAATTATTTTGGAAATAAAGAAACCAACTGACAGGTGACAACTGACAGGGAGCTCTGTCGTGGACTGGTCCATGAAGTCACGAAGAGTCGGAAACGACTGAACGAATGAACAACAACAAAGCTTTTTCAGGGCTTTTTCTGTTTTGATGAGGCAAAACAGAATAAAGAACTCACAGAATGTTGGTATCATAGCAAGTAATGAGAAGCTACACATTCACTTTTTATGTGTCACCAAGAAAGACAAACAGCACCATCTAAGAATGTGAAACAATATGCTGACTATGTTGTTAGTCTTTAATCTCAGACTACGGTACAACGTTGGACCATGTGGTAAAATTGTGAAACAGGTGACAACCTGAATAAAGTTATGCCATGTTCAATATCTCTTTGCAGTAGGCACCAAATAGCCCAAGGACTCGGGGGGGGGGGAGGGGGGGAGAGGAATTTAGCATGAAGGTATCTCATTAAAAACCTCATGACAATGTACACATGCTATCTTGTGGGGAGGTATTACAATAGGAATACTTCATGATTCAACCTGTATTTTAGAGCACCAGTATATTCTAAACCAGAGTCAACTATCTCAAACCCATACTAGGTACATTCATATCTATACTCAGGCCAACTTCTGAGTATATTATATTAAGTGTATTATCAGATGGATTGTCTGCTATCAGCCGTATTGAATAGATACTCCATTCAGCAGTGTAGTTCAGAGACACTCCGTGTTATTAAACATCCAGTTGCCTTTAATCCTTCTGATTGTTTGAAAATGGATAAACTGACTAATGAAAATGTGAAATAAATAAATGTGAAATAATGGATAAATTGACTAATGAAAAACTGAAAAATCTTAGGAACTACATTAAATGGTGTCTAAAGATGCTTCAAGTCCAAAAACATGACAAGAAAAGAAGACAGTCATAGGTAGGGTCAAAAGAAGGCCTTGTATAATATTACTTTGACTGTGCTTTTCACTGCATGGCAGAGGGTTGGACTAGATGGCCCATGTGGTCTCTTCCGACTCTATTATTCTGTGACTCTAAGAGGGATCAGAAACACTGGAAGGAACAGGAAACAACCTCAGGAGCCAGTCACTCACATTATATCTATTCTACTTGACAGATAAAAGGTTACAATTACTATATTAATGGAATTTCTATACTACAGGACAAACAGTTTGGTGAAAGTAATGTGAGAAAGACAAAGTGTACATGATGCGAAGTCTCCTTCAGATACTCAACTCACTTCTGAAGAGACAGTCTTTCTACAGTTGTTACTGTCCAGCAGGCAAGACTTTTCTATTCAAGAAAGATTTGTTAAACCAATTGTGGTGTTTTGTAAGAATCATACACCCCGTTGGTCTCTAGACACTCCCATCACCAGCACTGCACAACAGAAATCGCTCATCCTTTAAACTGAATTGGAAATTGAACTCCTTTAACTTAATGCATGCAATGTTTAGAGTCCATTAGAGCCAGCATCTAGGAGTCCAATTCTCATCAGGGATTACTGACTGATTGGTACAAAATCATGCCTCTAGCAGAGGGAAGCAGCTTTGTCATGGAATAATCCTTTAAAGTGTCAAAGAGTCGCCTCTCTCACCTTGATCCTGACATGATCTATGATCAATACATGTGTAAGCAACATGTGAGGCCTTTTATTACTGCTTTATTCTATTTAACTCCCATTTTCCCTCTCATTCTACTACAAGCACTTTTACCAGGCTGTGGGACCCTTCCTCACAGCCATATAACCCAGAATATCAAGACAGAAAATCCCACAATATCTATTTTGAACTGGGTTATTTGAGTCCACACCGCCATGTATTCCAGTTCGAACCAGAAAATGTGGTATTTTATTCAGCTGTGTGGAAGGGGCCCTGGATGTACTCAGATATGTTGCAATTAAAAAGACAGCAGCAACCATTACTAGACAATCCTATTCTAAACCTGTGAAAGGACTAAAGGACTAATTCTCTGTTTCTCAGAGAATTAGTTTCTCAGTATTTCCAATGGGGAGGATTTAGTCTTCCCTATCCTTTGGAAGAACTGAAGTATTTATAGCTAATAATGATATTCCACATACCCTATGGCTCAATTCAAATATAATGTTGAATTGCATTTAACAGCATGTAATAGCTTTACAATACAAAACTATTATACCTTTTCCACCACTGGAGGCCACTGTACTAATGATAGGAATACTGAATATATTGAATATATATAGACTTACAGACACAAAACTGTTGTTTAGGACTGATGATGCTTAGACCAAAGCATAGTTTGGTGGGATGATGACCCTGAATAAAATTTGAATTTTTCCAATGATCTATACAAGACAGACTTCAAGAGGACTTTTATTCAGTTATCTGAACAGATAGTCCCCACGTTATGAACAAGATTGGTTCTATAGGTTTTTTCTTAAGTTCAATTTGTCTGTAAGTCAGAACAAGTACATTTTAAGTGTAACTAAAGCTGTATGTGTGTGTGTATGTATGTGTGTGTGTATATGTGTGTGTGTATGGGGGGGAGAGAGAGAGCAATAGCTTTGGATAGCATAGGGAAGGGTTAACACCCCTGTGGTGTATGTTTTGCTGTCTGTACCCCTGTTCAGATGATGTCACCCCACTTTCTGTCCATGTAAATACTGAATTTTGAAACATTTGGCTTGTTGTGAAAACAAGGATTGGTGCTAAAGCTTCAGTGGAGACACCTTTTCCCAATGATAACTTTTTCACGAGTGAATTTTCCTTCCTAGGAAAAGATCCCTCTTACTTCCCATTGTCCCACCCCCATTCTTAACTATGAGTCATTTGTAAGTTGGATGTTTGTAACCCGGAGACTGCTGGTACTGTACAGAAGTGCACCCATTTAAAATGTCCCCCTACAACAGCCAGTTAAAAGCCCAAAACCTGTGTAAATAAAAAATCATTTCCTGCCCTGCCTAGACAGAAAATCAAAAGGTTTTGAATGGACAAAATGCAGCAGAAAAAATAGTGCAAGGTAAGTATTAATATGTCTTCTAGGCCAGTTGGTATCTAAGATTGCAGTTCTAAATTCTCAGGATGACTTATAAAATAATAATAATAATAATAATAATAATAATAATAATAATAATGACAACAACAACAACAACAGAGTGAAATAATAAAGCAAATTCACACAATATAAAATCAAACAAGATGGGCAGGCCAAATGGACAAGAGAAAATGATAAAGCAATAAAACCCTGGGTGAGGTAGCAATCGAAAATATGTAAGAAAGCAAGTAAAACAGTGGGGTAAGGCTTTCAGTTCCAGATGGAAAACAAATACATTCTTCTAAAACATTTTAAACCATTTAAATTAAAACATTTAGAGCAATTTAAAGTTGTCTTATATAAAATATTTTAAATATTCTAAATAGTTCAAGTATATATTTGAATGTATATAGATATATGGGACAAAATCAAACCAAGACACAAAGATGCTGATAGCTTTGCACAGAGCAATGGCTGTGAAAAATGATCCCAGGTTTTCAAAGACAGGGCATTCCACCACCCAAGCATCACAACAGAGAAGTCCCAGTCTTGTGTTTCCACACAAGCTATTGATTCCATTTATAGAATACAGAGGGAAATGACTCCAGTGGGCCACAATTGCATAGGCAGCTATATATCTTGCCACCTGGCTTCACCTAGAATATTGTGTTCTAGCCTAGCTTTCATGACATTATGTAGCCCACTGTACAATGGACTGTAACACTCCAATTTGGAAGTTATCAGGTTACTGTGCCCAGATTATTCCTATGTCACACAGAGCTAGTCAAAGCTGCCCTTCAAGTATTCCAAGCTCTGGATGTCAGCTGGACATCCTGCGACAGTGATGGATTTAGAAAGCTACACACTTTCTCCTTCAGGTGAGTTGCAATCCTACTTAAGACAGAGCACTTACCCAGAGCCAAGTCCTTGGAACCATCAAAGTGCTCAGCCTCAGTCAGGATTCAGTTTTAATTTACTGAGTCACATCCAGTCTTATTGCAATATCCCAAGCACCAGACCACAGCAGATGACAAGCAGAAGTTGGGACAAGTGTCATCAGCATATCAATGGCAACCAACCTTCAAGCTCTCAACAACCTGACCTTCATATACATATTAAACAGAATGGGGAGTAGCCTAGAATAATTGTACATCCCACAGTTTAATAACAATGGAGCTGAACAAAAATTCATCAGTATTGTGCTCTCTGGAATGGAGAGTTCCAGAGGCAGAACAAAATCACTACAACATAGTATCCCCACAGTTCCCACCCATACGGTCAATTCAACAGGATACCTGGTCAATACTAAAAATGGCTGAAAGATCTAGGAAGATGAAACAGGCAGTGCCTCGCCCCCATCTTCACCCAGAGCAAACTATCAGTTAGGAGAACCAAGACTTTGTAGATACCAACAGCATTCCTGAAACCAGACTGAAATTGATCCAGGTAATCTGGTTCCCCAAACTGCCTGCTTTCTTTTTGCCTCAAAAAGGGGTAGTAATGATAGGACAGTAGTTCTTACATGAATATCTATGGGCACACTCAGTCAATCTACCTCTATTAGTTGCTAAAATGATGCCAAGGAACCTTCCCAATGTAATGGAATATTGTTGAAAACAATATATGTTTTCCAAATTAGAAAATCAGATTGTAGGTCATATTTCTTTAACTTTGCATACTGGCAGACAAGAAAAGTTGACCAACCACAGAATTACAAGAATGCTGTGCTTGGGTCAAACAAGGGACCATAGAAAGCTGGTAGGACATTGCTCTACATCTGTTGAGAATAAAGACTCTTGCATAGTTTTTGTCCTGTATACAACATTTCTTGTCCAAAACAACACACTGACTATTTTGAAAACATTATTTGAATTTTCACAATGGTATAAAGATATACATACAAGTGACAAGAAGAAAAATGTTTTTCAGTCTAAAAACTTACAAACACATACAAGGGTATTTTGTTCAGTTTCCCTTCTGCTACTTGTTCCAATCTAACAGAAAAACAAAGTTATTGGGGGAAAATACAATAGCTAATAGTAACAAAAAGTCTAAATAATTATTCATTCTTATGGCTATTATTTTTACTTACTTGAACTAAGTCTGGCTGAATAAAAGGGACTCCAAACCTTTACCTTTTAAAACTTTTGGAAAGAAGAGGAAGTAAGCAATACTAATCAGTATTACACTGATCAAACAAGCAATCAGGATATTTCCACTTCAAACAGTCTGCTGTTGATTCTTATTGGTGTTTTGAATTTTCTTTTCTACACATTTTTGTATGTGTACACAGGCCCATAGCCAGGATTTTGATTTAGGTGGGGGGGGGGGGTGAGTTTGATTCAGGGGGGCTGAGTTTGATTCCGAGGGACGACGACACAGGATCTACCCTAGCAACCCTTTTGTATCATTATCCCAATACCCCCATGCATATGGGATATATTGAGCATGGTGATCAGTTCATGATATGAATAAACATAACAGTTTAAATAATGTACCAGTAAGGCCTTCTCATGGACCACCCTGAGAATTTCGGGGGGGGGGGTGTGTGAAGCCCCTCAAGCCCCCCCCCCCCCGGGCTACGGGCCTGTGCGTACATATATTGCACTGTCTGACATATATGAGAACTCAGTGATGGACTCCTTCAGCAGCATCTCCTATTATTCCCAACCAACATGCTACTTGCTAAGTTTACAATGGATGATGGGAATGATGGGGATGGTAGTGTAACATTAAAACTCCACTTCCCAGGACAAGTGGAAGTCTGCCAACCTTCCACTTGTGACATATTGCAAACTGACGTTCATAAGTTTTGACTTGGCCTTAACAGCCATTGACTTCTCTATTCCTTAATGACATGAGCATAGAACTTGGAAAAAGGAAAGGTTGCTTGCTGTTGCACTGACCTTTTGCAGCAGACAATGAAGTCCCATTGAAAGAGAGAGGAACCACCTCTTTCTGTCAATAAAGGTTAGTCTTTCTTTTTTCCTTAGACTTTTCTGAGAAGCAGTAGCAGCAAGGAAGAGAAATCAGTGTATGTTAGTGAACTGAATGCACATCAGTGATGGAGGCGTGTGTGTGCCTTCCACACAAAGGCCCAAAGAAAAGTTAGAGAAACCAACTGCCTTTGAAAGGAGAAAGAATTCTGTTTCCCATTGGAATCTACACAAGGTAGCAAAAATATGAGATCTTATAGGTTGGAAGAAAAATCACTTTGCTCCCAACCTTCTTTCCACAAATGGGGCTTCTTCCACAATTCTGGCAAGAAGCTGAATGACTATGAGGAATCTTGAATGTGATGCTAAAACCATAAAAGTCATATAATTGGCTCTGAGTTTTTGACAGTACAGTAAGGATGGGGGGAAAAGGCACATTTCTCAACAGAAACATTTTTGACATACTAGCCCAGAATCTGACATAGCTTTCATTTCAGCTTTCAATGTAGTAGCTGGAAGAACAGCCTCCATTTGGTACAATGCTCTCAGTCATGTCCAACATGCAATCCATCATATACTCCAAACCATCTGACAGGGAAGGATTAGCCTTTTCCTGGCCCATTTTTTCCTTCATGAACAGTGACAATGATTTGCCTCTTTCCTGGGCATCACTTGGTTATATATCACCTGGCTGGGAAGATGTTGCTGTCAGTCTAAGCCACCTCATGTCCGATAGAAAACCTAGGGAATGCTTTTTTAAAGTTGTCCCTTTACATCCACCTCAGTGAAATTATGTCACAATGAAGAACACCCATCAGAGAAATCTAGCTTTCCTGGTTTACCCAGTGAAGAACTTTAGCTACCAGCATCCCTGATTTACAATTTTCTTTTTCTGTCATGCATATTCACCAGTCCCTTACCCTATGTTGAGTTTTGGTATTTCATTAACCCCAGCAGTCCAACTCAGGACTGTTGATGACAGGGTGACTTACTTCATGGATAAGTTGAACGTGAGCCAACAGTGTGATACAGAAGCTAAAAAAACCAATGGGATTTTGGGCTGTATCAAAAGGGGTGTAGTGTTTAGATTAAGGGAAGTCATTATGCCTCTGTATTCTGCTTTGGATAAACCTTACCAAAGGTTTAACCAAGTCAAGATGAGACATGATAGCCATGTATAAATATGTGAAAGGATTTCATAAGAAAGACATCCTGGAACTCTCTGCCTTGGAGTGTGATGGAAGCTTCTTTCTTGGAAAGTTTTAAACAAAGGCTAGAGCAGGGGTCCACAAACTTTTTAAACAGAGGGCCAGGTCACAGTTCCTCAAACTGTTGGAGGGCCGGATTATAATTTGAAAAAAAAAAAAACATGAATGAATTCCTATGCATACCACATATCTTATTTGTAGTGCAAAAATCACTTAAAAATACAATAATTAAAATTAAGAACAATTTAACAAATATAAACTTATTAGTATCTCAATGGGAAGTATGGGCCTGCTTTTGGCTCATGAGATAGGATTGTTGTCATTGCTGTTGTGTGCTTTCAAGTTGTTTCAGACTTAGGTTGACCCTGAGCGAGGGCCAGGTAAATGACCTTGGGAGGGCCGCATCCGGCCCCCGGGCCTTAGTTTGAGGACCCTTGGGCTAGAGGGTTATCTCTCAGAGATACTTTGGTTGTGCTTTTCTTGTATGGCAGGAGACTGGACTAGATGGCCCATGTGGTCTCTTCCAACTCTATTATTCTATGAAATGCACACATTGGCCAAGTCAGCTGGTTTTTGCTGAATATTTGGATGCCCAAGAGTTAAATTAAATCACACTTTATCAAACAATTGCAAGAAAGGATGAGATGGGACTAACCATTAGGAGCACAATCTAATGTACCTCTTTCTTTTTATGTAGAATGCTGAGCAGCCAAACAAACACCTTGCTTGATTAGTCGGCAATGGCAGATAATAAAAATGAAAAAGATTAGTAGCTTATGACATGTGCTTATTCCAGATCTTTCATGACAGTTGGGCATTTTAACCTGGTCACCATGATCTTTATCATTGTTACCACGTATTATTATAATAGTGTATGTTGCTGCAACTGAAATAAGAAATACTCTTCAAAAAAGGTTAGGATTGCTTCCCTTTTTTTCAATTTAGCTGTGTTGATGAGAAAAATAAACTATCTCCAGAACACCAGACTTGATCATGGTCTTCAAACACACACACACAAATGCCACAAAAAACCTCTACTCAAAATCTCCACTATCATAAATTACAAGTGTGTTTCCCTTATATCTCAATTACACCTCACAATTTTTTATATAACAACATCACTGAGGGAACTGATTACCACTAATAGACTGATTAAAGATAAACCAAGATTGTAACAGAAGATCCACCTCAATGAGTTATGTACCTCACAACAGAAGGCAGACTTTTATAATTAAGTTATTTTCCCCTGACAATAAGCTGAAGGACCTTTGAAATGGAGTGCCTTCCATCTGTTATCTCCAGTACAGCCACTGCTTTGCTACTGATCATGCTTTCCTGACTAAAGTCTTCAACTGACCTTGTATGATACCTAATGGGGGTATAGTGTGTGCAGCCTACTGAAAAGGCTTTCAGTAAAAATGCTACTGAATTTGCTGAAGGAATAAAGTTACTGCTAGTTGATTTTTTAATCAATTCAGGCGTTAATGTGCCGAAATGTACACTTCAAGTCATTATGATCCGATTCAACAGTCACACACATACATTTTATTGCACTTAGAAGGAAAGCAACATTAATTCTGTTAGTTGGCAAAGCTTGCATTCCTGAAGGCAAAAGTTTAATGGAGCAGGGAGGAGGGGGTTAAAATAAATTTAATGGTGTGAGAGGGGCAAAACAAATTTTAAGTATTGTATTAACTTGTTTTCAAGATAAAAGCAAAAATTAAGTAAATGTTCCGCATAGTACAAATTCAGTTTTCCTGCAGCAAATACATATATTAAAAATATGTCATCCTCAGGATTGTGCAACAAACCACAATACCTCTGTATCAACATTATTTTGCCATTCTCATTTCCCCAATTTTAAGTTTATATGAAACATGAACATGGGAGTATTTATTGCCACCAGAGTCATATTTCAACAGAAGATATAATTTCTAAGAATGAGGAAATATCAGTGGTCTCATTACTAGCAAGTTCTCATCCCTTAAACTCCCTTTAAACAATAATACATTCCATTTAGTCTGGTAGAAAATTATGTCATGTCCCTGTCTGCCCTCTGTATATATATTATACATACAAACACAAGCCTACATGAATATTTTTTCACTTGTAAGAGGAACACATTTGTTCCCAAGAGCCACCAGCATACACTCTATGACTACAACACTATGATTCATTTTAATTACAATAGTTCCATTCTATTGAATCTTGGGACTTTCAAGTTCAGGAAAGGTATTTCAAATCCTCAAACAGGGAGATCTAGTGCCAAACTAGCAACACTGGGATTCCACAGGATTCAGTATGACACTTGAAATGGAATCATAGTGCTATAATTTTGTAGTGTGAAAAACCCCTTACTAAACCCTGTTGGACACCACAGGGTAGGTAGGGAAAAAAAGGGAGGAGGAAGGGCAGGTATACTCCAATGCTTCAAATAATACATCATTTGGAACAGCAAGAACAGGCTTGGTTGACCTGATATAGTAGTCGCAGGGGAGGGCAGAATTTATTTATTTTTGGATAAAATATCTCCAGATAAAACCACGTACAAACTATAGTAAGGAGAAACAGATATCTAACCCAACTGTTGTTGCTGCATTGTAGACAAGAAACAAAAATGATAATAGCTCAGGTTTTCTCTGATGAAAGGAGAATGATCAGGAAACGTCTGCTATAGACAAGCTCTTCATTAGATCTCTTCAGTTTCAATATCTCTGGTTTTTAATGATGCTCATTTACCAAAAAGCCTTCTGTATGCATATTTTAGAGATCAGAAGAATTAAAACACTACGAATATTAAAACCACAAACATTCTCCCAAATTTTAATTGTTGCTTGTTAGCTGCAACCAATAAAATAATTAGGCCTTTATAACCAATGAAGAAATCAGCCTCCCTTTCATTTGGATAAAGTGCTGTTTCTAACATTTAGGAATCATTGATAAATAGTTTAAAATAATTGCCTCTAAATCAGATTACTTTGTGTACATCCAGTTGCTCAATTCTGGAAGAAGTTTGTGTAGCCGTTTCTTTTTGCCTTGGAAAAGGGACGCACTACAAATACTACGTCTGGAAGAAAGATACAGTATGTTGAAGGCTGTGTGCTATGGACTGCAGGCTGCCCTTTGACAAGATGTGCTCCAGCCGCACAAGCTAACAGTTGCCGTTTCCAGATAGCCTTTCACTGAGGACCTCATCACATGATCTTTAAGCCCCATCCTAGGTCGCTGCTGAGACGCAGCCAGGGACAGAGCCTGGTGGAGCCCATCACATGATGCAGAGCTTTTTCTGGTGGGGCTCTGTGCCGGCTCTGTGCACTCTGCATTTTGGTAGCGTGATAAGTGACTGTCTTGAGAACATGGGTGACTACCTGTGTTCTCATAGAGTAAGCAAGGCAGAGTGCAGGATCAAACCCAGGACAGAAGTAACACTTGTAGAAAGTCTTCCAGCCATATGTGTTAGAGTTTCTGCGTGGAATAGTACGGGGACAACGTGGGGCACTGCTCAACAATTTGCCCTGCTGTCCGATGGATTTGCCCAACTGTCCCCTAACTTAAGGATCTCCATGTGATGAGGTCCTAAGAGGAAAAAGTGGGGGATGCAGTGTTCCTCTCCCTATTACCACACGCCCATTCAAATGTTTGAACGAAATGTACATGTATGCAACTATGCATTCTTTGAATCCAACTGGGAGTATTAAAAAGATACTTTATGCACATAGAGCTGTAGACATGTAGGTTTAAATGAAACAGGAGTATGAGTTTCAGGAGCAGAACACAACACACAAAATTTTGCGTCCCACTCTAAGTGTGAGTGTGAATGCCTGTGTGTATATTTTCAAAATCCCACTAAATGAGGAGCCTGTTTTTCTATCTCTCCTTTATCTATGTTTTTCTTCTATAAAGGAAAGAGAAAATGACAGAAAGAAGATAGGGCTGAGCACAGCTACCCAGTTGGACATAAAGTGAAGAGATAGATTTCTTCATTTCTGAGCTGTTACTAGAACTTCATTGAAATTCATTTTACAGAAGAAGAATGTCAAAATGATCCCACAAGTTCTTAGAAACAGTTGCCATCCTTTAAAAATTTTTGCATCAGAAATATTGTTTGAATTTTTTGCCAGCATCTATAGACCATGTTCATACAGGCCTGAGTCTACGATGTACTTCTGTGCAGACTATATAATGAGACCTTTGAGCATTTTACCATATGAGTTTTTATAGTCTACATACTATGAGTAGATGGGATTCTATGTAAGGCAGGGTGGGATGAGTGCAGTCTCTGGGCCGCATGCGGTCTTCAATTTTGTTTTTGTGGCCTCCAGACCATCAGATGTTCAAAATAGGGCAGAGACAAACCAAAAAAACAACTGCCCCAGAATGCACAAAACGCATTCCAGAGATCAAAAATAACATTGCCCCCCCCACCCCCAAAATCTGCATGATGTGGAATGAAATACCTCTTATTCTTTGCATTTGTTGAGAAAGATTATTTAAGTCTATACCTGGAGAAGTGTCTTAAAGATACTGGTCCCCATCCTGCTGAATTTGATACTTTCCCATTGAAAGACATAGTCACGCTGAGACAGAGCCACGTTAGTCTAGTTGCAGATATGAAGGGACCTTGTAGCATCACTGCGATTACTGAGAGAAAGAGGTCGGTACTTGTTTAGCTGAAGTGACAATTTTTAACTGACCGACATTTGATAACCATTATGAACAATGTGACTAAATGTTGGCAACCTCCCTGGCATTATTTATTTATTTATTAGGGGCATTTCTATCCTGCCCTTCTCACCTCCGAAGAGGGACTCAGAATGGCTACCAACAGGCACCATTTGCTGCCAAACAATAAAACAAGTGTAATATACAATTAAAAACAATTATAGATACATTAAAGCAGTTCACCGTTTCACGTTGTCTTCCAAATCAATCCATTGCCGTCAGCTAAAAAGTCCATTAAAACCATCTATTCTGTGAACACTTGATCCCATAACCAGGGTTTGAGCTTTTTCCGGAAGGTCATGAGGGAGGGGGCAGATCTGATCTCATTAGGGAGGGAGTTCCACAGCTGAGGGGCCACCACTGAGAAGGCCCTGTCTCTCGTTCCCACCAAGCACAACTGACATAATGATTTTAAGTTCCTCTCATACTAGAGATTATTTCAGTATGTACATTTCTAACTTTACAAAATTACCAAGAAAAAATGTATTCAAAATTCACTGAGTAGACATATTATGGCCTGAAATCTCATGATTTTACAGTTAGTACTCTCTACTGAAAAATACACTTTTGTTTTAGATTAATAACAAGCCTATTTCAGATATTTCTTTGAAAAAAGACCAAGAATATTGCATTCTTCTGCATTCCAACAGCCACCAGATGGCAAGGTTCACAATATCCATTTGATATCTAATATACAATAATGATCCCAGCTCAAAAGTTCCATAGGAAAAAGATAGCAAAGGATGAAACATTCCAGTTCTGTGCAATTTCCCTTGTTAAAATTCAAAAATGTATAGGTGAGAAGGGTCAAAACTTCAGCTACAGAGCACAGTACTAAAATATTTATTAAACCATTATCATCATACATTTCAAGTTAACACTAACACTACAAGATCCCTGACTCTGGGAACTATGAAATGTATGGAAAGAATCACCAATTTATAAAGTGCTTTTAAGCAGAGTTTAAGCTGTTAATTGCCAGAGAACACATCAGAAAAGGCAAGCGTTTTAAAAGAAAGTTTTAACAAACATGCTCTGCCACCAATAACTTATTTATTTTCTTTTATGCCATTTGCCATGTTTTTCTGGACTGATGATGAAAGCTTTAGGCAACTACACAGAAGACGGCAAGGCAAACCAGCTCTTTAGGCTTTTGTTTATTAAAGGCCTGAGTTCATTCATGCAGCTTTGAGAATATTGAACTACAGGAGAAAATCTTTTGAACCGTTTAATGCTAAGCTACTAGACTGCAAGAATAAAATGCAGCCTAAAATCTTTATATTAAAAAAATACCCAGTGACACATGAGTGCAGCCATCACAACTCATTTGTACCAAAATTGAACATTTCTATGTACCACAGTCAGATTAAGTCTTGAACACAGTTATTACTGTCAGACCATCTTCAATGAGAGCAAAGTTAACACGTAAGTACTAGAAACACTTTTTTTGTACTAAGCATCATTAGATACAAGGTCTTTTCAAAACACAACTATAAATAGTAGCCTACAGAAATCTGGGCTGGACAGGAATGTGCGAGGCTAACGTTAACTGAAGCCGGCAATACATTGCTTGGAAGTTAGTAATGCCTACATGTCCTATCAGCCAGGCTGTTTTCACCCTTTTTTAAAAAGGGGATCTCCCTGGAAGTTTAAGGCAACTAATTGGTCTCACAATTCACCTAATGCTAAAAGAAACTGAGAATTCACCCTGCAACTAATTCTACCCAGCATGAAACAGGTAGCTCGGCTAATTGATTTCACGGAATCGTCTCTTCAGTGACTGCAGCATCAGAGCACTGAGCATGGAGAGGAAGAGAATTACTGAATGAATCCGTGGTATTTCATTACTAAATGACTGCTGACAGCTGGGCAGCCCCATTCATTGCTCACAAGACATTCTGCCAGAAGGCCCAACAGCATTTTATAGCAGGGACAATTGGGACATTTTTTACTGCATTACTTTATTGCTTCCCCCCCTCAGGAACTCTTAATAGATGAAATAGGTACTGCATACCATTACTGCACTCCATATCCGAGCAACTCTGTCGCAGACAGATACAGGGCATAGGGTTGATGCGAGTATCTGTTATAGTAATCATTAATGTACAAAATACCCTGCAGTTTTCCTCAGATGACCTACAGAATTGGAAATCCTCTTAATTTAAGAGTAGCTGATTTAAAGTTTCCATGGGATCTCTTGAAAACATGATTTTTTAAAATCAACTGTATGGGGCCATATTACACTATATACTAAACAGTGGAATTACCTTGAAGACAAGATGTTTTTGTAGGCAATCTATATCTATATCAGCCTGAATATTTCCACCACCATAGACGATTACTTGTGGTTGAGTATGATTGTCTTCCAAGGGTAGAGTCTTGGTAGTGGGTCCATATATGACTGTAGAGACCTATTTATTTATTTTTATTGATTTGCGGTATTTGTATACTGCCCTTCTCAACTCCGAAGGGAACTCAGGGCGGTTCACAGTGTTGGCAACAATTCAATGCCATCGATAAAAAAGTATAAAACATCAACATTGACCCTCCCCTGATAAAACATTACACATTATTAAACACAGCACCTAAAATCACATATTACACAAAGACATAGCCGTTGTCCATAAACAGTCCTGGGTCATTGTACTTTCAACTTTAACTTTAACTTTGAATATACCTATGATGGGCCCAAGGCTTGATTTCACAGCCAGGTCTTTAGCTATCTCCTAAAGGAGGAGGGAGGGGCCAGTCTGATAGTAGTGTTCAAAATACCTATTTTGAACACTACCACAGAAGTTTTAATAGATAGAGAGGAATTTGTTTAAGGAACATGGGAATGTATCTTCCCTATTGTTTATTTCAAGACTGTTGTAATTACTTTGATGAAACATACCTACCTATGGCAAACACACTGGTTCTGCATATTGTGTAACAATGATGAATAATTCAGCGTGTGAATCTTCAAGTCACCTATTGCCTTATGGTAACCCCATTAATATCCTAGGGTTTTCTGAAGTAATGATCACTCAGAGATACTTTGCCATTTCCTTCCTCTGAAATATACCCTACAGCACTTGGTATTTCATTGCAGGCAATAACCAGACCTGAGTCTGCTTAGCTTCTAAGATAAGATAGGATCTGGTGCCTTCAGGGTACTCAGGCTCATTAAATGGAACTCTGTAGTAATTACACAACAAAAACACTAACTTCTTGCTTTACAAGAACGGGCGAATGGTTAAGTAACACGAGTTTCATAATATGCCTTTGATAATATGCCTATAAAAATAATGTTTTTAAAGGCAAACACTAATAATGTCCTTAATACACACCACTGGTTCAGTACTATTTAATCCATGTTTTCACATCACATAAAGATAGAAAGACTGGAATCCTGCTGAGAGTTTACGCATGTGTAAGTTTTACTATGGAAAGAGTGGGAATTTTATCTCTGACACAAAACATTCACGCACAGTTCAAGGCTACAGAATTGGTGTTATATATGTTTGCCAGGCAGACACACATTGCGAATGGATGCATATTCATCTTTTGTTGTGCACATTTGATGTCTTGGTTCGGTTCCATTATGCTGCCATTCAACATAAGGGTTGCATAGCACAATGAATGTTTCTCAGGCAAAGATTTATCTCTATACAATATTGACAAAGAACATCAGTCAAAATGTTTCATTTCAGAGTGTGTCCATGTGGTATGTATGTATTTATGTATGTACCAAGGCTAGGTTAAATCCTATCTTCTAAGTAAAATCCTCTTTGAACCAAGGAATTCAACTGCTTTTCAATATCTCCCAGAACGGAGTGGTGCTTTCCTCATAGACCATTAAACTACTAGATTATATGGGTCCACAAGGTAATCAGACTCTGGGTAGACCTTTGAATTCTGGTACTCATGATTTAAATCTAAAACGGAGCTACTGAAGTGGAAGGTGAAAAGGAAAATACTGTATCTGATTCTTGAGAGGAATGTAGGAATGCTACCATAGAGACTTGACTGAATGTCAGCATATGAATATTTTGTTTACTTTCTTAATTAATTTAAAAGCTTACACTGGGCATTTTCCATTATGAAAAACTGTCAAGGTGGCTTAATGACAAGACAGTAAACGAACATAGTTATCACAGAGGCATCAACATGAAACAATAACAGAGATCGGCAACTCTGAACAGAATATTGTTTTATATTGTGCCAAAATGCCATTAATGACAGGCCAAAGTTCTCATGGAAGATTGTTTCAAAACCTCAGTGTCACAAATCAGACTTCTGACAGTGATAGAAGACAGAACAGAATTTTCTCCAAGATGTCAGTGGCTGCACAAAATCCTTCAGGAAAGGGGAGTCTTAAATACTGTGATTCAGCATTCTGAATTTGATTTAGAAAAAAACCAGCAACCAATGAAATTGATATGACAATACAATTGCATGATGTATATAATTTGCATCATTTAGAACACTTGCTGCCTCACTCACTATACTGCAAAATTAGCTTGGGCTGAGAAAAAGGTGGCAATTTGTACCTATTTTGAATATAATCCAGCGTGGGGTTTAAATGCTGAACCACCTTAATTTTCTACTGTCTTCCACTTTTGTACGTACACTGAATCAATTATCTCTGATTCTATGGCTTCCCTTAAAGTGAGCTTTCTCTGTAATCCCCAAGTCAACTTCATGGCGACACTAGCTAATTGTTTTGCTAAGACTCTTAAGTGGTCAATTCACATTCCTGTTTCTAAGCATCCTTCACTGTTTAATCCACATACTAACGAATCCTTTGTTACACTGGGAACTCTAAAAGATTCTGGAGATCACTCCTGCCACACAGGGGATTGTTTTCTTCTTTCACAATGGCAGCGTCTATGTGACTCAAACTGCCAGATTTATCTCATTTAGTCATACAGTTTCCTAAGGGGACTCACTGATGCAGTCTTTGACAAAGAGAGGAATTTGCTCTTTATAATTTATTCAAATCTATACACTTTCTGTAATTCCAAGTATAATGGCACCTCCTGATATGCAGGTTCCAGAACTGTGATAGCCACAGACCATGGATCATTATAAAATGGAGGCACCTTTAATGTGGACACACAAAAGTGTCCATGCACATGCAGCCACTAGTTAATCATATGAGACATGATCATTTACTTTTTGGGGCCATCTGAAGAGAGTTCCAGAATCATAGAATCATAAAGTTGGAACAGAGCACAAGGGGCATCCAGTTCAACCCCCTGCCATTCTGGAACAGTTTATACGGTACTTTATGTTCTTTTTCCTCTATGCTCAAATTTATTTTGTTTTCTGTTAACTGATTCATGGTCCATCTCAGGTTGTTCTACTTGTGAAAACTGACCAGCCTATTTGTATTAAGATCTCTTTGGAGATTTAGTTCCCACTTGACATTATGTTCACAAAATTTGATTCAGCAATTATGGGCCAATTAACACAGAAACAGCTTTTCATATATTCCTATGCTCATTTATGTTTTCAAAGTCCAAAAATTCAATGGTCTGCAGAAAGAAGAAATGCCTTTTATCTCTTCACTCTCAAGATGCAAACTTTGGGCTATCAATTGGCCACAAGATTATAGATGTGTATGCATGTGCTGTGTGGTATATATTAATGTTAAAATGTGGTAACAAGAAGATTGACATTTCAAGGTATCTTTGAGAGACCACTTGTTTTCCAGTAGAGTTATGAATGCAATATCCACATTGCATGAATCTAGTATATTCATAATGTAACAAGAGTAAGGGACAGCAGTCCATCAAAACATGCAGCGGCCTCTGTTATTTGAACATTAATGTACATGCCACTATACTCAATAAATAAAGCTGAACTATAGCCAACTGCCTCAGAACTGATCCATTATTAGCTGGTCAATGAAAAGTATAATGTTTCTTCACAGACTATTCTATTACAACTTTGCAAGGTAGAGTAATTAATCAAAGCTCGATCGTAACATATAAAATGAAAATGGCTTTAAGATGTGCCTGTACACACCAATTAATTATTAAAAAGGCATTAGCTAAAGCTTTTCACCCATCATTTACAAAGTTGGGAGTTGGATGACATGTCATTCATTCAGCTAATGCAGCATAGCTCACCCATATTCATCAATCCAAGCCAGCAGGAAGATCATCCCTTTTGAAGCCTACAGGCACATTACTACGCCGCAGCCAGCCACAGTTATCACCCACTCTTTGAACACACCCACATAAATGGTTTGAGATATCAATGCATTACCAAAGGATATGTAATATCTTAGAAGCTATAGTGAACAAAGCTCAGTTCATTGAAAAGCATACCCTTTCTCAATTAAAAACCAGGCAGTTCTCCCAGTATTCTAAGAATACACATTGATAGTCCAAATATAAATTCAGCATTCAACATTACTTTAAACTATGCCTCTTTGAATTGACCAATAGAAGTAAGAGAACACTAAAAAATCTGTTCAAAGTAAGCCTCTGTAGCATTAAGTGAATCTATCTTCCTGAGATGACAAAGTCATATAAATAATAACAGCAACACCCACGAGCCATAACATTCCTTCTAAGTGTAACCTAAGCTTTGCTTTAGTTGCATAAAATGAAGGCTGATTACCTGTTGTGTGAATTTTAAACAGCCTCTTGGTATAACCAGAACAGACATGCTTCATTTGGAAATGGTCACTTAAGGTCATAAATGTAAGATGATTATAGTACAAAATAAGGACAAAAAATATATTTCCCTCTTCATAAGTGCAGTGGTGGCAAAGCGGGCTAAGCAATAACTCAAACACAACTTCAGATTTTAGCATTACAATTTACAGAAATATCGCATCAAAGCATCTTCCACAAAACACTATAAATACCAAACAGTTTGCATCTCATCTACAATTTCAAAAATGCATTTATATGAATACAAATGGTAATAGAATTCATTCTATATATGTTAACATCAGGCATCTGTATGAAAATCTACATCTCATTTCTTGAAAGATTGAGGTTTGTACTGGGATGGCCCAATAAAAATGTTATGAGATTAAGACTCAAAGCCGAGATCCATTTCAGCTCAGCTTGAGGAGGACAGTACTACTTTGAACATGGCCACACAAAATTCTTCCAATCATATACACACATAACTGTGTTAGGAGAAGGGGAAGAGAGTAAGAGAATTGTAATAGTATGAATTTTTCAATTTGTTGCCAATTACGTCCCCGAAAGCATAACTTACTGAGCAAAGGAACCAAATCAAACTGAGTCTACTCCTGCAGTGTGAATCCATTCTTTCCAGGGCGTATGTCAGGTTGTGTTTTGCATAAAGTGGAAACAAAATAAATCATACCTACTTGTTTTTCAATTCCAGTGTGACCTCCACACATTACATTAACATTTTGAAGCACTGAAGCATTAATACTTTGCAAGCAACAACCATGATGGTGAGGACTCAGGAAGAAAAATGGCATTGAGACTATACTCTGCAAACATTTGTTCTGCTTCAGCTCTCGACTCTACCACATACCCACATTTCATAAGTCCTATCTACTATGCCATTTAGGTTGTCTCTAGCAATACTGATATTGGTGACCTATTCTAACATATGAAAAAAGAGTACTGCAACCAATTTATTCTTTCACCTATAATATTGACACAATCAATCACAACAATGGTGGTATAGACTCCATACCACCATATTGGTTGGTCAATTACTCTATTATCTGTCATTTACCAATAAATATTTAATCCTGTGGACAAATAATAAGATATTGTAATTATAAATATCTGAAACTATGCCATATACAACTCTCCAAATTTGGTTATTGGTAGGGGGTTCAAACTTTCAGAAAATTGAACAGGCAAATGTATTCCGGTTTGGGATTGCTTTAACTGAGTATCTGGGTTTAATCTGGATATCAGCTTTGCTCTGTCCAATTCAGTGCAATGAGAGTTTTCATTTTAGAAATATACTAGTCTGCTTTATGGAGATCAGATTGAAGCTATTGTGCATATTATATTATTACAGTTATTTTTAATGCATAGTTCTAACTATGAATATCCATCTGTATGTTTCCCTTGTCACTGAAACCTATACTTGCTGCAGTCTTTTGCAACTTTCTGATGATAACATTGATCTTATTGTTGGGGTGTCTGGTGTTAGACTCTTGACAAATCCTCTACATTTTGAATTTGTTGTGTAGTAAATCCCATGGATATCTATGAATATAACCAGTGAAAGATCATTCTCTGGATGGAGAGAAACAGGATGGAGGAAACAGTATGGGGAGTTGAAAAGCTGGTTCCTTACATTTTGGTCCCTTCTTTCCATCCCTTTATTCTTGGGAGTCATACCAATCAACCATTATATATTCATATCTTCAGGTGAAGTCCACTCATGAGAAGAGAAAATTATTTATTATTTGATCTTGGCCACTCATAAATGAGACAAGGAAAAAGAGATGGTTATTTCTGCTAGTTCGGAGAGCATTTGTCATTTCGATTTTTATACATTCAACTTCATTTCCTAGCTTCACATGAAATCAACATTCAGGTTTTGCCTATTTACATATGATTTTACAGGCATTGTTTATCAGACTATAGGTGAATATCCTTACAAAGCCAGTTTCAGCTGTCAACTACACCAGGTTGCTCATCATTTCCAAGCCATTATATTTATCTTCTCTGCTTCCCTTTGTAAAATATTTATATAAGAAGGAAATAATTAACTCGACTTCAGAACAGCACTTTCACTAAAATGGACTATGAAACTGCTAGGCATCATCACTTCTACAGTTTCTGCTACAGCAACTTTTGGAGGTTTTAAGAGACTAACTAGGTAAAAAACATATTTGCCTAATCTGCTTTTAGCCTTCAAACGATAAAACTATCATCTCTCAGTTAAAAAATTCCAATAGTACTACAGTCAGAAGCATAATGTTTTAAACAAAGTTGTTAATTAGCTGTTTAAGATATTAAAGGTGCTATGGGAAAAAATAAGCACTAAAAATAATTCTGTCGGAAAAACAGCTGAGGGATACAGAATTTTGGCTTAATATAATGATAATCTACATAAATCCTAACACCAGCATCAGAATCTTCATTAACACCTTTAGAGTTGTACTTTTTGAAATACATGTCTAACTACTGCAGAACGAATAAGAAAACTTCATTTCTGAGGCATTTCCAGCCAAATCCCAAGGATCAAAAGACCGCAAATTATAAACCTCGGCATAATCTATGTTCCAAGCATTTTGCCTAGTATTTAGAAACTGATGCATAGGCATAAAATGGGAGTACAGCTTCGGACTTAAACCGCACACTGATCCTATGATTGCAACCTATGATCTGAAGTATGAATAACAGGTTAATACTTTTGGAATATTTTTTGTTACTACCATTTCATCACTGGGCTGCAGAACAGTTGGCTGGACAGCATTCATCTTCAATTGTATACCGAGACATGAGTTAAATTCTCTGTGGGCCATGTATTTCACCTGTTAATGGGAACACATTGAAATAAGCTAAAATGAGACATGGCAGATGGAGCCATATATTCAGTCCATCTCCTGAGAACAGATTTGTAATGCAAAACACTGGATTCAAGATGCGACCCATGGATACAAGGAAGCAATCAGAACCAAAATGATTAAACAAGGCCCAGGCCTCAATATGGCACACAGAATGCTAAACAGAAACAAGGATGCCCAGGAGGAGAACAAATCACACTCGGAGCTCCAGCCCAGAATAGATTTCGTTTTCAAGATAACAGCCCTCTTCTAAAGATCACAGCACTTCAAACAAATAACCAACAATATCTGCATCTATTAATGAGTGCAGCCCAAATGAATACTCTTTAGACAAAAACATTCTCATTTATTTGAGACAAAAAATCTACAAGCATGAGTCAAATGCTTCTCTGACTGTAGTTTCTACATCATATGCATTGAGCATTTTTTTGCTGGAGCAATCTTTCTCATTCTTTGCCCTTCAGATATTTTGGATGATTGTTCCTGGTCATAGCCAAGTTGACTAAGACTGATAGGAAATGGGAATATAAAACATCTGAAAGATGACAGGTTGAGGAATGTTGAGCTAGAGCTTCTGGAATATGTGGCCCTCAGATCCTGATTATCTTTTGCAATCTTCATTTCGTATTTGTGTCATGACTACCTGGTCTTTGTTTCAGCCTCTTCATCTGAACAATGACCAGACCTAAAGTGACACAGGATCTTATCACACTGGGATATACTCTGTTTCTGAGACTCTTTGAATGCGATTCTGAACAGGTCCTATCACATGGTGTTTGTCCTATTCCATCAGTAATCTGTTGGAATCAGTCTCCAAAACATTGCAGAAACAGATTGTAATTTACTTAACACAGTTCTGAGGTGCTGTTTTTATGTGTGATTGTAAAATCAGTTAAATCATTATGCATTCCATCAGCTGAAATCTTGTGAGAATGGTAGTTCGAGACTTCCAGGCAACATAACTGTGCAATTATTCAAAGTTTTATAAAACAAAAAGTAACATGGGAGGCATTTTAATGGATTGGGAAGAGGCTGCCTTCTGTGATGTGATGAGTCAAAGTGCAGCATTTTCAAAACATAAGTATGTTTAATGATTATTAGTATTATTATTTATATTGTGTGATTATTATTATTATTATTGTTGTTGTTGTTGTTGTTTCTTGTTGTAAGCCACTCCAAGTTCCCTTGGAGGGGGAGAATGAGAGGGAAATAAATAAGGTTTTATTTATTTATTATTATTATTATTATTAGTAGTAGTAGTAGTAGTAGTAGTAGCAGGTGTGATAGTCAGCATACATCCTGTCTGAATACAGTACACATCCAGTCCTAAAAAGAATACTGAATGCATACTGATATAAACAGAGTATATCTCAATGTGATAAGGTCTATAACACTCTTCCTGTGCCAAGGTCCCTCCCCTGAATGTCAGACTGTTCTCAAGGTGTCATCTGTTCTTTCCTCCCAGAGATAGTTTGGTTTCTGACAAACACTTTGTGCAAAATATGTTATAAAAGCTGAACTTTGATAGGCAACTCTCCTTCTCTGTATCAAGTCTGATCAGACTCCATGAACCTCCCACTCCTAGTGTTTCATCAGCTAATGGAAACCTCTATTGTAGCTATCTGAGAGCTGACAACTGCTTTCCCAGTAATACCCTCCCCTTCCTCAAATAGCCATCAGGAAAACTATAATTTAGACTTCCAGCAGCTCCTTGGAGAAACATAAAAACAGCCCATCACAAAGCTGGTTTTGTTCTGCTCCCACTTAACAGAAGCCATCCCACAGACTGCTGGAATTAGCCTGCTATTTATTCTGAAGTCTCACAACTGTCTGAAAAACAGATGATGTCAGTGTGTGGCTACAGCACAGAATCTCTGATACAAGAAGGAGGGGGAAAATCCTGAACATTAACAGGAGTCTTACAAAATCCAAACTAGGACACATTTTCCCTATTGTTCAACTGTTTCTCTGATGTGTGCCCTTTAGGCTACATAAAAGTCACTCTATCAATTCAGCATCTAGGAAAGGCTGAAGCCTGCTGCCAATACAGTAAATAGCATCCCTACATATCCTTTTTTGGGGAAATAAATTGTGTGTCCAGGGGTGCATCTGCATTGTAGGATCCATTATAAATGTCATAGCTCAGTGCTTTGGAATAATGGGAGCTGGAGTTTTACAAAGCCTCCAGCCTTCTTTGCCAAACACTGCTGGTGCCTTACCAAACTAAAACTCCCTAAAATACCCAGGATAGGCATTTTAAATATTATAGACGAAAAAATCATGTCATGCTATGAAGCTGTCTTTCCGAAGAGGAAAAAGGAGGCAGTACCGAATGGTCAAAAGAGAGATACAAAAACTTAAGAGGAAAAACACTGTGCTAATCTATTTTGATTGTTTAATTTCAGATGGAAAACAATGTGTTACAAATTACTGAAAATAATAGTAATTTACCAACCAATATTGCATTTTTCCTCCGGGAGACAAGACAATACATTTTTCTTCTACAAGCTGTTTTGATTCTTTTCATCTGGCACATATAGATTTCTACTCTTTGTGTTCCAAGGAAAACACTAATTGTTCTACCCTCCTTTCTATAACAACAAATAAATAAACATTTAGATGTTACAATGTACATACTACCTGATCACAGCAAGTAATTGATAGTCTGGCAGTATCAACCTGTTCTAGAAAGGAGTATTATTACTTAACTTACTCCTGAGCCAAAGGAAACAGAATAGCATGCTTGACTTCTTTATGGTGCAATGGAAGCCATCCAAAAATGCCCTCTTTAATTCACAGGCTGTTAAGGCAGCCTAGCGCCAACCCTAGTGAAGCAGACTAATGTCCATCCAATACAGTATTTCGGCTTTAAAAAAATCAGAATTTTAAACTGAGTGTTACCTGGATAGAGCTAAAGCAATTTCTTTCAGAAAAGAAATTTAAAAAACCAACACATAGCAATTGCTTTTGCCAGCTACATTAAGATCTATAGAATACATTTTCTTGAACCAAGGGCCATATTAATTTTATAGAGTTGTGGAAACACAATAAACCAAAAAGTTTAGCACAATTAATTTTTTTTGATATTGTTACGATTATAGTATTGCAAGTAGTTTAAATACATTGTGTTTAGAAGAAAGCATCATAACCCATCATTAACCATGTTATTAAGGTTTATTTAAGTATTTGTATTGTATTTTCATGGCTAATGGTCCCCAGAAAACAATTTGAGATATACACCATATATGAAATACATTAAATTTAACACAGCAGCAACACTAAAACATGATGAAATGACAATACTAAAGCAATAACAATTTTAAAACTCCAAACCAGCATTTACGGGCCTTTAAAGGTTTCAAGTCCATTTTAATTTTAGGAAATAATCATTAAAATGAAATAACCATGAAAATGTGGTCACATTCCATTGCAGTGGAGCAAACTCCATTCAAAATGTGACAATTAACACAACTAGTCTACAAATGGACACCAGTATAGTATAGCAGTTTGGTTCTTGGACTAGGACTCCAGAAGACTATGAGACATTGAAGGCCAAATCCCACTTAGAAAAGGAAACCCAGCACATGTCCTTGGGCAAAGTAGGTACTAAGAGGAAAGAAATGTGAATAATAATAATAATAATAATAACAATAATAATAACAATAATACTTTATTTATATTCCGCCCTTCTCACCCCAAAGGGGACTCAGGGTGGATCACAGTACAAGGCAAACATTCAATGCCGCTTTGTATAGACAGTACACAGACAGACAGAACAGAAGGGGGTGCCATGGAAGGTTGGGCTCGAATCTAGGGGGTGCTGTTGCTGTATCCTCTATGACAAAGAGCCGTCAGGACTTCCTCCTTCTTTTTGGTCACCCAGCATTTTCTGATCTTCTTTCTTTATGGCATCGTAAAATACCTCCCCCACTTTTAGCGGTACCTAATTTCTCTAATCAGAGCTAAAGCTGTTTTTGAATTGCTTTGGTAAACAATGAGCTAGGCTGACAATAGGCAGCTTATGCCAACTCGAGGCTTTGAACTTGCAACCTTTTGGTTGATAGATCTTATAACTGCTGATTATTTACCAGCTGTGCTAAACCTCCGGCCTTGAAACATCCTCTGAATAAGTTCCACCAAGAAAACCAAGGAGAAGATCGCCATAAATTGAAGTCAACTTTAAGCACATAACAACTAAGTCTCGACTGGACACTCCGGACTATATGAACCAGTGCTCGACCAATATACATCACCTACCATGCAAATTCTTATCTGCAGAGGATGAGGAGGGCTGCTGTTCATTCGCACAATCCATCTTATGAGTCTTCTGGCTGAAGGAGGATAGCTAGCATTTGTCAGCTTTCACTGATCTACCAATTACTGCAATACTGATGTGCCAATGTAACTGCCATTCTATTTATTGATTGATGCATTGATTGTTTCTACTTAATTTATATGCAATTTACTATAATAGCTCTTTCAGCAACATACAATTAAAATACACAAACATAAAAATACATAAGATACAATTATAATGGTGCAAAAAACGGAGTGGGATAGGAGAGGAAGAAGCCTTCTGGTTAAACTGGGAACCAAGGAGAAGGTAGGAATTGAGATTAAATTCGCAATGTGCCCATTGTCTGAAAAAGACAATCCTACAACGAAGGAACCACCTCTGAAATTCTCCCCCGCCAACCCTCACTGCTATCCACAGTACTTGTGAATAATCTCAAGGCACAAGTAGTGACATATAAACATGTATACCCAGAACTCTGAATTAGGCCTGAGTAAGACCAGGAGTCAGGAAAGGCAGTGATGACTGTAAAATAGCTCTCTGTTAGCTCTCTTACAGCCATCTTCTACAGTGACATTTTGAGACACTTTTCAAAGGCAGCTCACATACAACACATTGCAATAATCCAAACAGGAGATCTGACATTATGTCAGTGATGTAATTTCATGAATTATAGATTTACATATTGGATAGATTGTAAATAAATTATCTCAAGGAGGATTATCAGATTTGAATAAAAATAGGTATTTAGCAAGATGAGAACCCATTTAGAAGTACAGTACATAATCCAAATTTTTTAGTTTCTTATACTAGCTTAGGTCCTCGGCAATGCCTGTGTTAGATCTTTTGTAAGGATAAACATTAGAAATAGTGGATGGAGTAGATATCCACCAGGCTCTTTGAAACACTTGTCCAGATACAGACATCATCTTTTTCAACAAATGAAAGGAACAAGAGTCACTTCATTCCACACATCTAATGAAATAGACTCAGACTGTGAAAATGTATACTGCCAATTTCTTTTTGTAAGTTATTCTCAAAGATGATACAAGGTATTTTTGTACACAAATCCAAACAAACATGGTGGCTATGTCTTTAAATTTGTGTCAAATGTTCCTTTGTTTCAATCCAGTGGTTCCCAACCTTTTTTTTTTTTTAACCAGGGACCACTTGACCAGGGACCACTCTTCAATATTAGTACCAAAAGGGTTAAAAATCAGTTTTTGGTCAACTTTAGATTTGGTTATTTGGGATGCTGGTACAGAAAACTGCATTGGATAGACCACATCAGCTCTAGTTCCCAATACAGAACATATGCCGTCCAGTAGTCGCCATCTGCTCACCCACAGAAAACCATATTTAATAATTAGAGCTGATGTGGTCTATCCAAGGAGGTAGGGCTGGTCAGCAACAGGGAAGGACTAATAGGTGGCGTGAAAAGAACGGGGGGGGGGGGGGAAATAAAGAAGGAGGAGGCTTGTGGACCAGATTTTCATCTTCACGGCCCACTGGTGGTCCGCGCCCACAGGTTAAGAACCACTGCTCTACACACACACACACACACACACACACACACACACACACGGAAAGAGAGGGGGGAGGGGGAGAGAGAGATAACAGGAATGGGATAAAAGTGAAAATATGTTTGCATGTATCTACCGTAAGTATGTTTCTTCCAACATGGCTCTTACATTCAGGGAACCCTGTAACTTCCACTGACAATGGATCTGGACCAAACTTGGCACACATACCATGAGACAGACAGATAGATAGATGTTGAATAAAAGATACCAGGGAAGAAACCACTGATATCATGATATAATGTGACAAAATACCAGGAGGAATGACATTTTAAGAATTGTCCTGTGTATGTACAAAATTGAACTTTCTGCACTATGTGTGGTTTCAATGTTTTCCACAGAAAAAAATGGTGGCAATGTTTCAGGATTTGACACAGAACAAAAATAGACAAAGACATAGCAGAGATTCATTCCATTTTGAGATCAGGCACACTGCAGATTTATAATAGCTTGACACCGCCACAACTGCCATAGTACCGTCCTGTGGAATCTGGGATTTGTATTTTATTGTGGCACCAGAGCTCTCTGACAGAGAAAGGTAAATCTCTCAGATCCCAAAATTTCATAGCATTAAGCCATGGCAGTAAATGTGGTGTCAAACTGCTATCATTCTGCAATGTGGATATTTCTATTTTAGTAAACTTGTACTTTGTTAAAGGATCAAAACTATTATCCTGTAGTTACCTACAGGTTCTGGGATTTTAAGAGAGTAGTCTTTCTGGGAGACACTTAACCTGACTAGATCCCAGTCTGCACATGCAGTTATCCAAAGACGCCTTCCCAATCAAGCCTTGCCACAAGTAAGATACGCCTGTCCTGTCTATTTTCATTTGGACCCACCTTTGTGTGAATGTGACAGAAAGAGAGTAGTGTAGTGCTGCACTTGGACTCTGAGAAACCAGGGTTTGAATGCCCAGTCAGCAATGGAAACCTACTGGGTGATCTGAAAAGTCAAATTATCTCAGGCAAACAGAAAGGCAATAATGTACCAATCTTAGCAAGAAACACCCAGGACTTCGCTTAAAGTCATGTAACAAAAATAGTCTTCCAAGAATCCTCAATCCCTTCCCATCAACATGTTATGAACTACTGTAGGGAAGGGAAGAACAACTGGTCTGGTCCCATTCTCACTAGCTCTCCAATTTCCATTTCAGAACCTCTGGCCTGAATAGTGAAACAACATCACAAAGATGTTCTTTGTTCTTTTTTATCCATACCCCGCGCTCTCCCTTTCCTTTAATAATTCATTGTGCAATGTGCGTTTTGTTTTACCTTCTCAATAAAAGTGCCTTTTCTGGAAAAACTGTGGTCTTATTTCTTTTCCTCCCAGGGACTTTGAGATAGTACTTCATTTTTTAAAATATCCTAGCTTCCAAGCCAGCTTTATTGGACTGGGAGCATTTTATCCAGAAGCAGAATACAACCAGATACACAGAGGAAAAAGGTATTAGTGTTCTGGGAAAAAATGTGCCATGGACATATATCAATCAGTTGGAAATATGAATGAGTATGTGTCTCAATAAGCCGAAAAACAAGCTGCTCTATGGTTTCTCTCCCACTTTACTGAGGGAGACAGCTTGGGCCACGTTCAGTTTAGCTCTTTTCAATCTATGAAATAATGCAAAGCGACAAGTGATCCAACTTCAGTGGTGCAGTGCTGTAAGCAGAGTGGCACACTTTTGTAATGATTTGGCCACTGAAAATAGAACTCTGACTTTTCACAAACTAAAGTTTGCGAATTAGGAGTCACATTAGACAGCCTTCTACCCTAATGCCTGAAGCATGTTTCCCTTCCCTCTTCCACTTTGTTTTCTTTGTTTACAGTAGTTTTATACCAACTATTTCCAAATTCTCTGAGTTGTTTTACAGGAGAAAACTATTAAAAACATACAATAGAAACCCATAAAATATTGTTTAGTATCATATGATGCATGTTGAACATATCAGGATTGGGCTCAGAGGAAGGGGATATGAAAACTGGAGGAAGGAAAACCAACAATTTATGATATACAAATGGCACCATACTACAAGTACAAAAACAATATTACTAGCCCGAAGTAGGAAATACCTGGAAGAATTACTGAAGGAAGTGCAAAATTACTGAAGGAAATGCAAAAACATATATACAGCTAAACATTAAAAAACAAAAATTATGATTAGAAATGAATACATAACTTTAAAATAGACAATGAAGACATTGAAACAGGTCAAGGTTTTCCATACCTTGACTCAGACATTAATCAAAATAAAACTAGGACTTGGGAGAAGAGCTATGAAAAAAGACAAGATCTTCAAGTGTAAAAATAAACAATTAGAATTGTCCATGTCATCATATTTCCCATTTCTATGTATGGTTTATTTATTTATTTAAGATATTTTTACTCCGCCTTTCTTTGCAAGCGGACTCAAGGCAGCTTACAACAGAATAAAACCATACAATACAAAAGTTAGAACATGGTTAAAATTACACTGGTTGTGAAAGCTATAGAGGAAAAAAACCTGATAGGAATAAAATCAACTCATTTGAAATGGAGAAAAGGATATCATGGACTACTAAAAAGACAAATAAATGAGTCCTAGAGCAAATCAAGCCTGAACTCTCCCAAGAAGTCAAGGTGACTAAGACCCCATCTACACTGCCTTATAATGCAGTTTCATAATGCAGTTTAAGGCCTCCTGGTGGTGCAGTAGATTAAACTGCTGAGCTGCTGAACTTGCTGACCGAAATATTGGTGGTTTGAATCCAGGGAGCGGGGTGAGCTCCCACTCTTTGAAAACATGCAAGTGTGAGTATATCGATAGGTACCTTCTGCGGGAAGGTAATGGCGCTCCATGCAGTCATGCTGGCCATATGACCTTGGAGGTGTCTACAGACAATGCTGGCTCTTTGGCTTAGAAATAGAGATGAGCACCACCCCCCCCCCAGGGTCGGACACAACTAGACTTAATGTCAGGGGAAATCTTTATCTTTACCTTAATGCAGCTTAACTGCATTCAAACTGCAATATGTGTGTCTACACTGCCATACAATGCAGTTAAACAGCATTACGAAACTGCATTTTATGGTAGCGTAGATGGGGCCTAAATTGAGATTGCCATACTTTGGACATATTATAAGAAGACATGCCTCACTAGAAACTACAATAATGATCGTTGTCTCTCTTCAGTCATGTAAAATAGAAGGCAGGAGATAAAGAGAAAGACTGCATTCCAGATGGATGGACTCAATCAAGAAAGTCATGACTCTCTGTCCACAGCACCTGGTATTTATTGGTGGTCTCCCATGCAAGTACTAATCAGAGCTATCTCTGCTGAGCTTGCAAGATTTAATTGAATCTGGTGCCTTTAGGGCAGTGGTTCTAAACCTGGGGTCCCCAGATGTTTTTGGCCTTCAATTCCCAGACTTCTGGTATACTGGCTGGGATTTCTGGGAGTTGTAGGCCAAAAATATCTGGGGACCCCAGATTGAGAACCACTAATTTAGGGTATTAGGGTAAAACTTTTATTTTGTCACCATGATATTCTGGTTTTTTTCTTTTTGTAAGCAGATTTCTTTGACCATTTTAACACCTTTAGTTCTATGTGAAAACATGGAGAAACAAGGGTACATGGACAGAATAAGTTACTGCCCGATAGCTGCTTCTTTTAGCCCAGATAGGGGGAAAATGTGTGTATCTTGATATTAAATATTGATCAAGTTTAATGGAAAGGGCACACTAGTTCCTTAGCAGCAACTTCCCAGCGAAGACCTTTGTTAATGATCCAATGACCTTGCTACACAGAGGAACTGCCAACAATTTAGTGACAATTTCAGATCTGCTTGGCCTATTAAAACAGAAGCAAGAGACAAAAATAGACACTGCACTGCGTGACTTCTGAAATATTTACATTGCTAAGATCAGGGAAATGTTTGAGAACTTCTACGTTAAAATGCATGCCATGCTGCAAGGGAAGAATTTTTTCAGGAGCATAAAGCAAAGCAAAGAAAGATTCTGAGGAATGGGAATGAGAAATCTATGAGCTGGAAAATATAGTACTGTCTGGATTAATACCAAACTCACCTTATTTTCATTTGGGAATCTTTAGTCTGGTGAATAAGTATTAAGAGCTCAAGTACGCACACTGAAAAGCTGATCAGAGAACTTTGCCTAAAGTTCTATTTCACAGGCAGATGTCATCAGGCCCAAGAGAATAGCTCTCATCCAATATACCTAAATATAGCTAAAACTCTCTCCAAATTTAGTGCTAAAACTGTCCTGCAAGGAAAGAATATTTTATGATGTGTCAGATGGCTCTTTTGTAACTAATAAAGATGCAATTCAAATATTTCACATTTTCTGACATCAGGTCCTGCCAGATATAAAATAAAATGCTGAGATATGGATGTACATACATACTGTTCTGTCTCAGCCAAGAGGCTGGAACGTCCATTATGGTCATAAATACACCGGCAGTTGACAGGAAGTTCAATAGAAGAAATAGATATTGTAAGTACACTCTCCAGCTCCAAATATGAAGCAATGTTCATGACAGCTCCCTCTAGGATTACAAACAGCCCCTCCTAATCTTCAGGTGCTGCTGTCAATACTGAGATCCTTTCTACACTAAAAGAATTTTCTGTACTTTGAATGATTTTTCATTTGTCAAGGGATGGCATAAGGCATGCACCTTATTGTCATTGCTCTCCATTCCCTCCCACATCCACCCAAAAATTCAGGAAAGAAAGCCTTTCCTGTAAGGAAGCTATGAGCCTATTACGACTAAGATAAAACTAGTGGATGTGGATCAAGAATAGGCAGGTCAAGAATAAGTCTCCTTATTCACCTATGGGCCCACAGCCAAGACCCTATACTTGAAAGGCAATCATACTTGGCAACAAGTGATAATTCATGGCGATGATAACTAGTTGCACAATAAATGCTTTCAGGTTGAAGCATGAAAAGAGAGGACCCAAACAATTGCCATCCAGTCTGCCTGACATCAATACCAGGAAAAATTCTGGAGCAGATAATAAAGGAGGCAGTCTGAAATCACTTAGAAAGCAATGCTGTGACTACTAGAAGTCAACATGGATTTCTCAAAAACAAGTCATGCCAGACTAATCTTATCTCTTTTTTTCAATAGTTACAGGCTTGGTAGATGCAGGGAATGCTATGGATGTAGCATATCTTGATTTCAGAAAGGCCTTCAAGTCTCCCATGACCTTCTTGCAAGCAAACTAATCAAATGTGGGCTAGGCAACGCTACTATTAGATGGATGTGTAATTGGATATGTGACCAAACCCCAAGGGTTCCTCTTCATCCTGGAAAGAAATGACAAGTGGAGTGCCGCACGGTTCAGTTCTGGGCCCAGTACTGTTTAACATCTTTATTAATGACTTAGATGAAGGTGTAGAGGGTGTGCTTATTAAGTATGCATATGACACCAAATTATGAGTGATAGCTAATACTCCAAAGGACAGCTGGGCCAAAACTAACAACATGAATTTCAACAAAGACAAATGTAAAATATTACACTTAGGCAGAAAAAATGAAATGTAAACATAGAGAATGGGTAATGCCTTGTTCAACAACAGTCCATGTGAAAAACATCTTAGAGTCTTTGTGGACAAGAAGTTGAACATTAGCCAACAGTGTGATGTAGCGGCTAAAAAGCCAATGGGATTTTGAGCTGCATCAAAAGGAGTATAGTGTCTAGATCAGGGGTCCTCAAACTAAGGCCCAAGGGCCAGATACGGCCCCCCAAGGTCATTTACCCAGCCCTCACTCAGGGTCAATCTATGTCTGAAATGACTTGAAAGCACACAAAACAACAACAACAATTTTATCTCATCAGCCAAAAGCAGACCACACTTCCCATTGAAATACTAATAAGTTTATATTTGTTAAAATTGTTCTTCATTTTAATTATTGTATTGTTTTAAAGTGTTTTTGCACTACAAATAAGATGTGCAGTGTGCATGGGAATTCATTCATGTTTTTTTCAAGTTATAATCTGGCCCTCCTATAGTTTGAGGGATTGTGACCCAGCCCTCTGGTCTAGATTGAGGGAAGTCATGGTGCCTCTCTATTCGGCTTTGGATAGATCTTACTTAGAATACTGTGTCCAATCCTAGGCACCACAATTCAAAAATGATATTGATAAGCTGGAGGGTGTCCAGAGGATGGCAACTAAAGTGATCAAAGATCTGAAGATCATACCATATGAGGAACGTCTTAAAGAACTGGATATGTTTAGCCTGCAGAAAAGAAGATTAGGAGGAGACATGATAGTCATGCATAAATATGTGAAAAGATGTCATAAAGAAGAGGGAGCTTGTTCTCTGTTGCCCTTGAAACTAGGACTTGGAGCAATGGGTTCAAGTTACAGGAAAGGTAGAAAGAACTTCCTAACCGTACGAGCTGTTCAACAGTGGAGTGTGGTGGAAGCTCCTTCCTTGGAGGCTTTTAAACAGAGGCTGGATGGCCATCTGTCAGGGATACTTTGATTGGCAGGGGGTTGGACTAGATGGCCAATGTGGTCTCTTCCAACGCTATGATTTTATGATTCATAGGAAGATTGGACACAAATTTAATGACACAACCATGTTAGTCTTGATCTATGTGAAAAATGATCTTGTACCATCTGTGAGAATAACAGACAGAAATAAGGTCATAGCATAAACTTTCAAAGACTGAGCCTATTTTATCAGATGCACAAAGTAAAGTGCTTCTTGTCCCTTGCATTTCTTGAGAAAGATCTCTCTGTACCCGGACAAGTGTCTTAAAGAGGCTGATAGATTTCTACTACATTCAGCTGAATTTGGTGCTTTGCCTGGTGACAGAATTCAAAGACATAGCTATATTATTCTGGATCACTATGAAAAGGACTCTTTGAGACTAACTACCTGAAACAAGTTCACAATATGAGCTTTAGTAGACGAAGTCTACTACATTTAGTCTACTTTATAAGACTAAATGTGTCACGGTGTATTGTTTTATTGTTTTACTGTTATTGCTTAATGTTTTTGGTTGCTTATGAGTTTTACTATGTATGTGTTATGCTGTTGTTTTATTGAGGGCCTTGGCCTTTTAAGCCGCATCGAGTCCTTTGGGAGATGTTAGCGGGGTATAAATAAAGTAAATAATAATAATAAATAATAAGTCTTCTTCATCAGATCAGGAAATAATACCGCCCTCTCAAGGGCTTTTTGGTGGCAGGCTTTTACTTGCCTTTCAGTCTCCAATTATTTAATCACAGCAGGACACACAACACAGGCCTAACCACAAATCCAGATGCAAACTTTGCCTACATATCGACTTGGAAAATGTTACCACGGGGCCTAAATACATAATCACAATATTAGAAGTATTTTCATTTCCTCATCTTCTAATGTGGAAATGAAAATGCTTCTAATATCATTTCCTCATCTTCAATTGTAGGAACCCCTGGTGGCGCAATGGGTTAAACCCTTGTGCCGGCAGGACTGAAGACCAACAGGTCGGAGGTTCGAATCCAGGGAGAGAGTGGATAAGCTTCCTCTGTCATCTCCAGTTCCCCATGTGGGGACATGAGAGAAGCCTCTCACAAGGATGGTAAAACATCCAAAACATCCGGACGTCCCCTGGGCAACGTCCTTGTAGACGGCCAATTCCCGCACAACAGAAGTGACTTGCCGTTTCTCAAGTGACTCCTGACACAAAAGAAAAAACCTTCTAATGCAAAATATACCATCCTTTGTCAAACATAGCATTCAAGTCTGCACTGGGCAAACTGGCCAGTTTCTGCAACAAATAATAATGACCAAAAATTAGACATTAGAAATTGGAAGATAAAAAAAGTAACAAAACAATCTTCCTGGGGTATTCCATGCAAACCTCAGAACAGCAATCCTTGAACAACAACAACAACAAAGGGAGATTGGAAAACAAAGCAGATGAATTAGATAGATCTGAAAACACCAGTCAATCAACAATGGATTGAACAGAGAGAGATAAAGACAATGTCTTTCTCCACATCTTTGACTTTCAATAATCTTAATTAAAACTGAACTTCTCACCTCATCACAATCCACACAAGTTTTGCATTTCTGTTTCTAGCCTACTTGTGACAATCCACATATATATGCCTGTCATTTGGCATTCCACTCCATGCATCTGACAGAGCAGATGTGAGGTTATACGAACGACTTCTCACTCGCAGCCTTAACGATGCTACAAGATCCCTTTGAGTAATGTACCAATTTGTTTATATATATATATATATATATATATATATACACACACACACACACACACACACATACGCACGCACGCACGCACACACACACACATGTTTGACAATGCATGTTTGAATATTTGTAACAGGGAAGTGACTTGGAACTCTAGATCAATATTAATTTTAGTGGCATGTGGACACTTCGGAATTTTGGAATGTAGCTTTTTGCTACCTGCATACAACTTTTGGCTACTGAAGTAAATTAGCATTGTTTCCTAAAATATCTAGGAACCAGGCTTAGGGTTGCAGCATCAATTTGACTGGAGTCTCACAGAGCAGATACATCTACTTATTTAAATGATGTAACACTAAGGTCAGATCAATTACAGAAAGAGGGCACTATACTATAAAACGGTAATTAAATCCTCCCTGTGAACACCCTAGGTACAGAGAGGACTGTGTGCCCATCTTAATGTTTTCTCACACACTGAGATTTCAGAATTTGAAATTGTAATTCATATATACCAATTATGCTAATAGTCTGTTTTGAGTTTTTACAACAATTATCCGACAACGGCTCATCTGTGATCCTTGTTCTTACAGTCTCTCCTTCCTACTCTAAACATATAATGGGATGGGAGAGAAAAATAGAATGCAAGATGGTATATAGATTCATGTAAACTTGCTGCTCTTCTAAACCACTGCTTCTTAAACTGTGGGTCCAGCCCCCAAATGTGGTCTCCTTAGATCAGTATTGGGGTATCAAAACATTTGACAATAGTCAGTTTCTGAATGTCATCTCGATATGTATGTGAATCTGTTGGCAACAACTTGCAGTGCTTACAGTGGACTCTGCAGAAAATGCTTAAGCTCTACTCTACACAAAAAAGGAAAATAGAAGGAAATTTGAAAATCACTGCTTGCTAGTAAGCTAACAGAAATATACAAAATATAACCCATTAACAAAAGAGAAACTCAAGACATCAAAGACGAAACAGACAGAAACTACCATGCAAAGAAGTAGTGGAAAGAGAAGATTATTTGTAACATATAATATTGAACAAAACAATCACAGAAATCCTCACTGGAATAGGCCAAGAACCCATTTTATCCACATATACACAAACGTGTGCCTTATAGATATTTTATATTACAGTTCTTATCAGCCCCAGTCAGCCTAGCCAATGGTCAGGGATGATTGGTTTTGCAGTTCAAAATATCTGGAGGGCATCAAATTACCTGCTCAGCATCCTGTTTTCCACACTGATAAGCACTCTTGTCTATCATACAATGAATACAATTTATTCATGATACAGAATCATTCATAACTGCAAGCATTCAAGGAGAACATTGGTGTATAGATATAAATTTTGCATTATGAATATCAGACTTGTTAAAATCATTGGCTCTCACAAGATAGTCCTCCACATAATTTCATCCAACTTTCAGACTGTCCTGATTAGTGTAAGTGCTTCACTTCCAACAGAAGGCTGCTTAGAAGGTAGATTTCTTCCCTAGAAACCTTTTTTCCTACCTTGAGAGACTAGAGAGGCAGCGTGCTGAATCAGAACTTAATCATCTTATTATCACAGTTGCCTTTTGTAAAAATACTATTGTTTTGACACCCTAAGTGATGAAAAGAAAGGAAGTCTCATCTGTATCAATCTGAATACTATCAATCTGAAGCTTCAGTTTCTTACTCTTTAAGAAGATGTGGGCTGCAACATATTTGGCAGGCCACATAGAATTTTTCCTTTAATGCTGTATTCAGGAAAAGGGAAGGGGTGCATCTACACTATAGAATTAATGGAGTTTGATACCACTTTAATGGCAATTGTTCAATGCTATGGAATCCTGGGTGTAGAAGATTTGCAAGATAGAATAACTGAATCATAGTGTTAGAAGAGACCACATGGACCATCTAGTCCAATCCCTTGCCAAGGACAATCAAAGTACCCCTGACAGATGGCCATCCAGCCTCTGTTTAAAAGCATCCAAGGAAGGAGCTTCCACCACACTCTGGGGCACAGAGTTCCACTGTCAATATCTCTTTGAACTGTGGTGCCTAGAACTGGACACAGGACTCCTGGTGAGGTCTAACCAAAGCCAAATAGAGAGGTACCATGACTTCCCTAGATCTAGATACTATACCCCTATTGATGCAACCCAAAATCCCATTGGCTTTTTAGCTGCTGCATCACACTGTTGGCACATGTTCAACTTGTTCTCCATGAAGACTCCAAGGTCTTTTTCACATAGGCTGTTGTCGATCTGGGTGTTATATCTTTACATTTCATTTTTTTCTGCCTAAGTGAACTATCTTACGTTAGCCCTTGTTGAAATTGTTAGTTTTGAACCAGCTCTCTAATCTGTTAAGGCCATTTAGAATTCTGACCCTGTCCTCTGGAGTATTAGCTATCCAACTTAATTTGGTGTTATCTGCAAACTTGGTAAGTATGTCCTCTACACCTTCATCTAAGCCATTAATAACGATGTTGAACAGTACTGGGCCCAGCACTCCACTAGCCACTTTTTTCCAGGATAAAGAGGAAACATTGGTGAGCACCCTTTGGGTTCCATCGCTTAACAGTTACAGATCCACTTAATATCCCATAGTTTGTTAGCAAGAATATCATGGAGAACCTTGTTGAAGGCCTTACTGAAATCAGGATATGAAACATCCACAGCATTCCCTGCATCTACCAAGCTTGTAACTATCAAAAAAGAGATAAGATTAGTCTGGCATGATTTTTTACATTATTTATTTATGTATTTAATTAGGGGCATTCCTATACCACCTTTCTCTGAATACCCAAGTTTCTGAGAAATTCATGTTGACTTTTAGTGAGCACAGCATTCCTTTCTAAGTGATTGCAGACTGTCTCCTTAATGGTCTGCTCCATAATCTTTCCTGGTATTGATATCAGGCTTTCTCTTTTAAAGAGTGCCGGTGCCTCACAAAACTACCAATCCCAGTAGCCATGATAGTTAAAGTGGTGTCCACCAGTATAGTTCTACAGTATAGATGCATACATGCACTCAGTTTATAATCAACCAGAAGAAACTCTTCCAGGGATGAAAGATGTCAGCAACATACCTGACCAGCTGAATCCCTCAATTTTCTAAATTGCTTTTGTGCCTTCTATAAGAAAGTATCACTTTTGCTGTGCTAATTATCAAATGGCAGTGATAATTCCTCACCATCAGTTTATAGTACTAGACTGTGGATTCAGTTAGGATGGCTTAAAGCACAAAGTACGGTTTTCCACACTACCTGAATTCGCTTATTCTGGTTTTTAGACTCTCAATACTACATTAATGCAGTTGTAATTGTAGTGTATTTCAGTATTTCAGCATAGCAGCTGAAATACTGAACTATAAATCTCCAGTTTAAACATTAACTTGGCCATAAACTCACTAGAAGACCACAGACAAGCCACTCCTTCTCAGCAACATAACTGCAGTTATGGGGATACAGCTACTCATCTCTATCACACCACTGCGAACACTGTAAAAAATATGTTAATGGAGCAGTATACAAAAGCTTGTTATTATTTTCATATTTATTACTTTTGCATTCATGCATCTTCAATTTTCACCCTAAACACCAACCACCTTAATTAGTCCTTGTTACAAATAGTGCTAAACCTGAAGTATGCCAGAGTTTTAGAATATGTAATAGTAGCCACACACATATACATGTGTGTATATTTGCTTTCAAGTTGCCTGCCAACCTATGGTGACCACATTAATTCCATTGGGTTTTCTTAGGGAAGGTCTTGCTTGTTTCCTTCTGTGATATATAGCTTCCAGCACCTGGCATTCATAGTCTCCCATCCAAGTACCAACCAGGGCTGAGCCTGTTTAACTCTCAAGATCAGATGGTATCTTGTGCCTCTACAGCAGGCATGGACAAATGTTGCCCCTCCAAGTGTTTTGGGCAAACTCCCAGAAATCCCAGTCAGCCTATCAGCTGTTAGGAATTTTGGGAGTGGAAGTCCAAAATACCTGGAGGGCTGAAGTTGTCCATGTCTGCTTTAGAGTATTTACATCCAACTGTGGTCCTGATGAAAATCGCCTCCAATGTCATTATCACCTTTAGGAGGGATATCCTCAATGAAATCAATGAGATAGTTCCTTTCCTAGCTGAAAGTGGAAGGATTTTCACTTCGATCAGATTTTAAGGAGGTAGATTAAACTTCACCCCATATGGAGAGGGAGGGGGGTGAGATTATAAACCCAAACCTACCTTTTACGTTTTTTTAAAAAATGAGTATGTTTCCATATTACAAATTTTGTGTCAGGTATAGTTTACTGCCTTCAGCTCTCTCATCCAACAAGACAGACACACACACACAGTTTGTTATTTTGATACCCTTGATAAATTAAACCTGGATATTTTAATATTCCCCTTCAGTAAGCATGCACAGTGTGTAACATATCCCAATCAGCAACTGAGGTAACTTTGTTATGTATTCCCTAATTAACTTTTAACTAAGAATAAAGGTCAACTATACACCGTTATCAAAGGAAAGCTATACCTTGTGATCTGTAAACAAATCTAATAACCTAGCTAATTACAACAGACCTTTAGACTTGAAAATCTTATAGACTCTTACACATGGAGGAGACGTCATTAAACCTGATTAAAACAGCTATTTAGTCAAATTGCTTATCTAATGGCTGAGGAAAACAAGAACTTCCAATTCCCTCCTCAAAATAAACAGAGAATTGGACTTCTGCCCCCAATCTATACCTGAGAAAGAAAGCAGAGTATTCTTCAAAATTGAATCTCTCTTTCAAAACAATGCATTTATATGTTCACACAATTATATCTAAGGGAAATATTGGGAAAAACAAATAGTAGTCGTATACATTTAGGCACAACAAATAAAGTCAATTTTAGCAATAGGGAAAAGGATTGGAGTTAAGCTGTACTTTTGGTATTCCAAAGGAAAATAATATTTATATTCCCTATTCCACTTCACTCTGGTATCAGAGACAAGATATTCTACCTAAACCATTGGGAAAGCCACTAAAAACAGCACTGACAGATGGCCTCTTCCATTCTCCCTGCAAGGGACTTTATGCTAGTTCTGGCCGTGCCCACAAATTAGTCTATAGGGAGTTGACAGATACTTTAGATTTCTGTCTTTCAAAAGATCAAAAATACTATATTTTGGAGAATGAGAGGCATAGTGGCACAGAGAAGAAAAGCTTGCCTAAAAGCTCCCATTCCGCATCCTTCTAATCTTCCTGCCATCCATGGCACATCTGTTGGATTTTAGGCAGGAGAAGTTTAAGCTTTATGGGAGCTCTGAGTTGCCTAGTCCCCAGGTGTAGAAACTAACTGTAAACACAAACTAAGATAGCAGTGTTTCACAGATGGACTAACTGCATCCCACTTTCCCTGCACAATAGAATTGCTATATTGCAACTACAAAATCTTCCTATAGCTTTCAAAATACTGAGACAGGAGGAAGAAAACATACTGGCCCCAAAGTTCCTGGACCATTCTTCTTCCACTCTTTCTTACCAACAATAAATTTTGTGTCACGGAAGAGGATGGAAAACAGCATAAAGAAGAATTGGGTAAGAGGCAACTGCAGCATCCTTCCCCTTGCCTTCTGCTGCTGCTTTAAAAGCTGAAGACAGGATCAATGAATGTGGCAGGACTACATTCGGTAGCTTCTTATCATTAAACAGTCATTTGTTTAACTCTGTTTTCAACAGAATGGACCTTACAGCAAGATTTGGAGTGGGACAACAATTCAGAGCAAACACTTTGCATAGAGACAGCTCCAAATTTAATTTGTTGTGCCTTCAGTTAAAAGGTTCCCTTTCAAAAGCCCTGGGAAATCTACTGTCAATCAAAGAAAAACAGCACTGGGTTAGATCAACATAATGGTTTGCCTATTTTTGTTTTCCATTTCAAAAGAAGTAAACCTTGGACCCAATAATGTTATGGAATGCAAGAAAAGACACAGGCAAAGAATCATCTGAAGAAATCTTGCCAAAGATTTTGTGATAGGTTTGCCTTACACTTGCCTTAAGTCAGAATTTTATTTATTTTTTTGGTCGTGTCAGGAGTGACTTGAGAAACTGCAAGTCGCTTCTGGTGTGAAGTCAGAAATAACCTGAAGGCATGCAACAACAACAAATCTGGAGGATCCTCCAATATCTATTCTGCTTTGAAACCAGAAACTAGAATTGATTAGAAAACTGAATTTTGTACCTAACACTGAATTTTAAATTCCTGAGAAAATACAATGTACTTGTCCCCTTCTATCCCTGAATATTCAGACTGGGTATTCCTTATCCAAAATGTTGAGTGTTATGAGTTTTGGATTTTGATTTTTTGTTCGAAATATTTTATTTGCATATAACTTACCTAATGAAGTATTTTATTTTATTTATTTATTTATTTATTTGCTTCATTTATTAACCGCCGCTCTCAGCCCTAGGGCGACTCGTGGCGGTGTACAACATAAACAAACATATCATACAATAAACTACCATGACACTATAAACAACATAACAATAATACACTATCATCTAATTACACTAAAAATCCGCTTCGTCTTATCATAGGATCAAACCAATCTCGTAGTCTACATTCCGTTCCAGTTGTCGTTTCCAGTTGCTGCAGCATTTAGTTAAATGCCTTCTCGAATAGCCATGTCTTCAGGCTCTTCCGGAAGGACATAAGGGAGGGCGCCTGCCTGATGTCAACAGGGAGGATGTTCCACAGCCGAGGGGCCACCACCGAGAAGGCCCTATCTCTCGTCAGAGCCAGACGTGCCTGTGAGGCAGGCGGGATCGAGAGAAGGGCCTCCCCAGACGATCTCAAGGTCCTCGTGGGCTCATAGGCCAAGATGCGGTCCGAAAGGTATTTTGGGAGTATCTGAGAGATGGGACCCATGTTTAAACACAAAATTCATGTATGATTCACTTCTTATACCCATAGCCCCAAAAACCTTTTTATACAGAATGCTTAAAAAATTGTATAAGGAGCGACTTAAGAAACTGCAAGTCACTTCTGGTGTGAGAGAATTGGCCATCTGCAAGGACGTTGCCCAGGGTACACCCAAATGTTTTACCATCCCATGTCCCCGCATGAGAAGCTGGAGCTGACAGATGGGAGTTTACCCCATTCCCCAGGTTTAACCCATTGCACCACCGAGGGCTCCTAAGGCTTTTAATAATTTTGTGCTTAATTAAAATTGTGTGTATGTCTTCCCATCACCACATCTGAACATCACAGGGTGAGACTTGGGATTTAAGTATGCCAAAATACAATGTCGGTTTCAAAAAAGATTAATTAGCATTAACCTGATATTTGGATCAAGGATATCACAGAGCGTATCACATGGGGACTATTGTACCAATCAAATGTTGCTAGGATTACAGAAGGTGGCAATAGGACACAGAATGTTATGCAGCATCACAAAATTGGCACCAAGAGATAAGGTGGAACCAAGACTGTCTAGAAGACATGTCTTCGTACTATAATTCTGCCAGAAAAATATGTTGATATTTAATGACAGTTTTCCTGGGACTATGTGGCTGAAATTTCAGTACTGAGAGAGATTACCAGCCAAACTAAGGAGAGAAAAAAATCTACTTGATCTGATGCATAGACAAACAAACATGATGGGAAAATGGACAAATCAAGACATGTTTCTATGGCTTCATCACTTTTTTCTGTGTCAGGAGCAACTTGAGAAACCACAAGTCACTTCTGATGTGAGAGAATTGGCTATCTGCAAGGATGTTGCCCAGGGGACGCCTAGATGTTTTACCATTCTGTATGGGGCTTCTCTCATGTCCCTGCATGAGAAGCTGGAGCTGACAGATGGGAGCTCACCCCACTCCCCGGATTTGAACTGCTAACCTTTCAGTCAGCAGTCACCAGGGGTCCTCAAACTTTTTAAACAGAGAGCCAGGTCACAGACCCTCAAACTGTTGGAGGGCCGAATTATAATTTGAAAAAACATGAACAAATTGCTATGCACACTGCACATATCTTATTTGTAGTGCAAAAAACACTTTAAAAGAATACAATAATTAAAATGAAGAACAATTTTAACAAATATAAACTTATTAGTATTTCAATGGGAAGTGTGGGCCTGCTTTTGGATGATGAGATAAGATTGTTATTCTTGTTTTTGTTGTTGTGTGCTTTCAAGTCGTTTCAGACTAAGGTTGACCCTGAGGGAGGGCCGAGTAAATGGCCTTGGAGGGTCGTATTCAGCCCTCGGGCCTTAGTTTGAGGACCCCTGGTATAACCCATTGCACCACTGGGAGCTCCTGGCTTTATCACTGAGAATGCAGTACATGTATGAGTGGAATTAAAGGGGACTATTGATGCAATGTTAAAACAGGGGAAGGCACGAGCCCCAATAAAAGCTGAAAATGGTCATTTATATGGGTAGAAATAATTATTATGATATCCATAGAAATAAAATACCTCTTGATAGGGTAAAGAACACATTCAGTGAACAATCCATCTGCCAGTCTGCTCAGTTACTCCCTGGATACCAATTGCTGCAGACCCCTGCTCTCCTGTCTTGTTATAGTTCTTGATCTTTAGTCCTGACTTAGAATGGGCAACCCTTCAAACAGAGGATGCCCTGAAACAGAGAACTGTCCTCTGATATCCCTTCAAAGAGAGAAATTGTGTTCTGTGAAGTCGGACACAGGACCAGAGGATCTTATTAAAGTCTTATTCCCCGACAGCTTTACTTCTTTTTTTCACTTCTTTTCCTACAACATTAGAAGTCCACCTCTAACTGCTCTGGGGCCCATCTTCTCTTTCCTGACAGCTGCTCTCACAGATGGAGTCAAGAAATGGCCTTTCCAAAGCAAAACAGGTTTGAACGTTTCTCTGATTGTCCAATCTCCCTTGCAAGATGTTACTCTTTTAAGTTATTACAAGTCAATTAACTGCAATAGTTTACACCAACCGTTTTTTTTCCTATTTAGTCATCATATATAGTAGGGTTTTTTTTCCAGTAAACAACTTCTTTTCCTGCAGTGCTCTCTCTTTCATGCACACACATAAGCACTTTTTTTTCTCATCCAAACACATTACGTCAATCCTAAATTTAGATTACAAGCTTTTCAGTGCAGGGGCTGTGTCTCTTTATGCCTTCTGTGATGTGCCAAGCGCACCTTTGGGTGCTATTAAATAAAAAAACAACAAAACAGGCTTTGATACAGAAGCACAGGATGTATAAAGACACAAACCTGATGGCGCGTAGTTGGCATATGCAAATGCACTGCTTCTGTCTCTGAAGTCCTACATTATTAAAAAGCTCATATTAAATTGGAAAGAATAAAATTAAAAATTACTACTTTGGAAGCATACGCCATGCATACTAACATCACTTAATAAGTAACAACAGATACTGAACTTGCAACATGATGACATCTCCAGCTTTTTGCCAGGTGTTAAGTCCAGGTACTGAAAAACAAAACTGGATTGGACATTAAGCTCCTAGACTAGTTAGCTCACTATTTAGTAGCCATGACAAAAAGTCAGGACCATGTTTTCCATCTTCTCTGTCTTCCTAAGCTCTTGTGTCCTGGTTTCGTGAAAACTACGATGGCTATTAAATCACAAAGCGGAAGCTGTGTAAAATGGCCAGGGCTTAGTATTATTTCACTATTTAATTCATTATGTCATTGATTCACTTTTTTTCCTAGGGATTTTACCGATTTTGGGTTTTTTTTACTTAATGCTGAAGTTTACAATATGCTTTAGTAAATTTGGTTGTCAGAATTTGTTAGGGTGGGTGTCATTCCTTCTGTCACAGTTAGTAAAACTGGAATCCCTGCTGTCTTAGGAGAAGAAATATTAGACTGTAGGAAAAGTGTCACACAGCTTTATTGTTAGATGAATCGTGATTTCTTTGAGAAGACAGTGAGGAGGAAAAAAGGTAGTACCGAAGGAATTATTCGGGGGCTAGGTTTATGTTCTTCAAACCAAGTCTGTTTGAAGAACATAAAACAACTAAAATGAGAATCTATATAAATAAAAATGTAATGTTCATTTGTGGGATTAACAGATCTCAAAAACCACTGGGGGAATTGACACCAAATTTGGACACGATACACCTAACAACCCAATGTATGTCCTTCACTCAAAAAAAAAAAAAAAAAGATTTTGTCATTTGGGAGTTGTAGTTGCTGGGATTTATAGTTCACCTACAATCAAAGAGCATTCTGAACCCCACCAATGATGGAATTGAACCAAACTTGGCACACAGTTCTCCCATGACCAACAGAAAATACTGGAAGGGTTTGGAGGGCAGTGTCCTTTGGTTTTGAAGTTGTAGTTCACCTACATCCGGCGAGCACTGTGGACTCAAACAATGATGGATCTGGACCAAACTCTTCACGAATATTCAATATGCCCAAATGTGAACACTGGTGGGGGAAATAGAATCTTGACATTTGGGAATTGTAGTTGCTGGGATTTGTAGTTCACCTACAATAACAGAGCATTCTGAATCCCACCAACGTTATAAGTGGGCCAAAGCTCCCACACAGAACCCCCATGAGCACCAGAGTGGGCCACAGCAACGCGTGGCAGGGGACGACTAGTAAAGAATAAAAAAGAAAACTGAACAGGAAGATGGGAAAGCGAGTCTAGAAGTATATCTACACTGTAGAATTAAGCCCCCGGTGGTGCAGTGGGTTAAACCACTGAGCTGCTAAGCTTGTTGACCAAAAGGTCACAGGTTCAAATCCGGGGAGCAGCATGAGTTTCCGCTGTCAGTCCCAGCTTCTGCCAACCTAGCAGTTTGAAAACATGCAAATGTGAGTATATTAATAGGTACTGCTCCAGGAGGAAGGTAACAGTACGCCATGCAGTCATGCTGGCCACATGACCTTGGAGGTGTCTATGGACAACACCAGCTGTTCGGCTTAGAAATGAACATGAGCACCAATCCCTAGAGTCGGGCATGACTGGACTTAATGTCAGGGGATAACCTTTACCTTTAACTAGAATTAATGCAGTTTGAAATCAACAGTTACCATGGCTCAGTGCTATAGGATCCTGAGATCTGTAGGTTGGGGAGGTATTAGGATTCTTTGGCAGCGAAGGCTAAAGACATTGTAAAACTATACAGCCACGGCAGTTAAATATTGTCAAATTTCATTACTCTACAGTGTAGATGCACCCTTGAAAGAGAATAGTGGTAAGAGGAACTGATTTATTTGCTTTGCAAAGGACTCAAGCAGCCAGAACCTTTCCAGAATGCCAAACAACAGACATGAATGGAAGGCAAGCAATTTGAGTCTTTCTGTCCACTTTTGTTGCACATGCAATGGATCAATTCCCCATAAGTGAAAAAAAATCCCTCCCTTTTTTTAAAAAAAAGGCATTTGTAAAATTAGTGTAGAAAATGCACATGAGCAGCCATTTGGTGGTGGTGCTTTTACAACGATTGCAGACACTAAAAGTACCTGAAAGAATTAAGTTGATGGAGGTTTTTGCAAATATAAATGGTGTGAGTAGTAGTGGCCATGACCTTCATGCTCTGCCTATGGACTTCCTGAGAATACCTGACTAGCCACAATGGGATCAGAATAACCAATTAGGTGGACTTTTGACATATCCAGGAGGGCTCTGTTTATATTGACGATAAAGTACAAAGCGACACAGATGACTTCATGAGAAAGGGAGCTAGCTGAAATGTAGGACTGCAGAAAGAACAATGTGATGGAATGCAGAAAAGAAAAGGATGGGTTAAAGATGCAAGGAAAATGCTTTTCTACTGCTAATGCAGCCGTGTGGCCCTTCCGAGTTAATAAAAATATAGAAGTAACCCTGAGAGTAATTCACGTTGTGCACCACTGATCTAATCTGACTGGCGGTAGTTCTTAAATATATCCAGCACAAGTCTCTATTGATTTCTTCCCATGGCCTCTCATGAACTAGGTAATATGGCCAGGGGTTCAAACAAATAGAAGGGGGGGGGGGACCACAGCAACAGTTTATACAACATATTTCAGACAGCAGCTTTTTCTCCAGGGGGAAAAATTGCTTCACAGATCTAAAAACCAGATGTAATAATCCATCAACATCCTTATTTTTGCACTGTAATAATCCTAACATCTACATGCATTAGTGCTTCTATACACACTGAAATGGAAACAGTGGTTTTTTCCCTTGTTTCTCTTTCTGTTAATATGAAATGCTTTTCAAATTTGCATGTCATCCTAGCACAGAGGCTATACTAATCTTCTTGATCTCATTCCTATTTTAGTGTATGTGCTGCCAAAACAGCAGTGAAACAAGCTGTTTTCAAAACATACAAATAATTAGATTGGTCCTTTTTTGAAATGGGATTATATATAGATATTGCAAAATGGAAGGGGTTTTTCCTCAGTGGGAGAACATATGCCTTTCATGCACAAGGTCTCCTGTTAAAATCCTCAGGACCTTCAGATAGGGCCAGATAAAATCCTGCCTAGAACTATGGACATCCACTTCCAGCCAAAGTCAACAACACTAGGATAGAAGGACCAATGCTCTGATTCAGTTATAAGCCTCTCATATGTATTCCTATGTGGCTGCCAATTGCCTTTATATATGTGATATTTATGTCCAAGGAGGGTTATTTTTTTTTTTTTGCCTTATAGAAATATTACTATGTGGAACATGCTGGGAATTAAAGAAACTTTTTTATCTACAGAGCCGATGCTGGCAGAAAGTGTTTTTTTCCACAGCTGTCAGATCCTTTCGTCACTTCTGATTAAATATAAGCACAAGACCAAGGAAATACATGCCAGAGAAGGCACCTTGTCAAACCTCCTGCAGAACCACAAGAGGAACTAGAGTTGCTTTGAATGATTAAGAAGTTGATCCTGAATAAGGGAAATGGATTGTTACAGTATGAGCCCATAGCCGCAGGGGATACGTTCATAAATGTACTATGGAAACAGGAGACCACGGATAACCGCAAACCCTAATGAAATAAGTGGCTTTTACCATAGTCTTGTGCTGGAGGATCAGAAAATTCCTAGAGAAAATACCCTCCTTAGGCATTTGCTGGAAGAGCTGTAGAGTAAATTCTTGTGGAAGCATACTATAGAATCATTTGAAGTACCTAGAAAAACCCTATGAAGGCAGGTGGAATCTTGGGTACCTGTCCCATGAATATGAAGGTCATACCCTGCTCCATTTGCTTTGATCCCTAAAATAATTTCTATTGAATTCAACATTCTGTCATCATTTATTGAACAATAACCATACATGAAAACTGGTTACCTTACTGGGAAACAAACTGAAGTGAAGTCTAGAGCTGAGCTGATAATATAGCGCTGAATCTGAGGAAGCTGGGCATGCTTAGCTTGGAGAAAAGGATGAAAAGGGACATGATAGCCATGTTTAAATATCTGAAAGGATGTCAAACTTGAGGAGGAAGCAAGCTTGGTTTCTGCTATTTTGGAGTCTCGGACATAGAGCAATAGTTTCAAATTGTAAGAAAAAAAATCCCACTTATATTTATTTATTTATTTACTACATTTATATACCGCCCCTGTCAGCCCACAGGCGACTCAGGGCGGTTTACAGTCAATATCAAAGATATAAAATACAATTTAAAACAATCATTTAAATATAAAACCAAGTAAAACAATCAATATAAAAAAAACATATATCCATTTGAGTCTCCTAGTTAAAAGCATTATCCAATAACATCGTCAGGTCATTCCATTTTTCTCCATGTCTGTTATATTGCGTCTGCAAATGCTTGCTCAAAGAGCCACGTCTTGACCTGCTTTCGAAATGTTAAAAGGGAAGGGGCCGATCTAATATCCCTAGGGAGGGCATTTCATTGCCGAGGGGCCACCACTGTCTCTCGTCCCCGCCAGCTGTACTTGTGACAAAGGCGGGATCGAGAGCAGGGCCTCTCCAGACGATCTTAAAGTCCTGGAGGGTTCATAAGGGGAGATGTGTTCGGACAGGTAAGTTGGGCCAGAACCGTTTAGGGCTTTATAGGCTAAAGCCAGCACTTTGAATTGTGCCTGATAGCAGACTGGCAGCCAGTGGCACTTCAGTATCAGGAAGAACTAGTTGATGGTAAGAGCTGTTGGGCAATACAATATGCTGCTGTGGAGTGAGATACAGTCTCTGTCTCTGGAAGTTTTGAAGCAGAGGCTGAATGTCCATCTATCAGGGGTGGTTTGATTGTGGGTTCATGCATGGCAAGGTGTTGGACTGGATGGCCCTTCCAATTCTAGGATTCTATGGTTCTATTTATCTACCTCCCTCCCTCCTTCATAATGCTACCTGAACTGACCTTCAGGTAGCATTATGAGTAGAGGACAGGGGATAGACGAATACTGGGACTGATGTTTCATATTGCAGCAGTAGCACTTGTAAGGTTGCCACTAATGGTGACACAGGAAGCACCTAGGCTCCGCCTTTTATGTAATTCATGCAATCATAGTAGATTAGAGGTTGCCTGTTTCAGTTATCCCTTTGATTTTCTTCATTTACCTTGACCATTCAAACATAGCAAAACTTCTTAATATTTATTTTATTTATTGAATTTGTATCATGTCTATCTCCCATGATACAAATTCAATAACAATGATGTTTAAAATATTAAGTTAAACCATTAGTTTACAAAAGTTTTTTAAAATAATATTTTTTAAACATCATTATAATGGTTTTAAACAAAACATATTTAAAACGTAATTTCCAGTAACAGATTAAAATTACAGTACACTACTTTAGCCCACACTACTGCTTTAAGCCTGAATAAAAAATGCTTTAACCTGTTGGCAGAAAGAAAGCAGAAGGAGTGCCAACTGGTCCTCCACTGAAGGGAGTTCCAGAATCTAGGGGCGAATCTACACTGTAGAATTAATGCAAATTGGTGTCACTTTAACTCCCATGGAATTATGGGAGTTGTAGTTTCAAAAGTAATTTAGCCTTCTCTGCCAATGTGTGCTGCCACCTTACCAAATTACAACTCCCTAAAGCAGAGTGGCTAGTCTAGAAGCAAAAGCTGCCTTTCTTCATTCCTCTCACAAGTGCCTTAAAAGTCTTTGATTAATAGGTAGAGCACTTCTGTTTGTAGAAGACTCACTTTTGACCCAAACTATAATTTCTATGTGGAGAGACTGGTGAAGGGAAATGGTCCGTGGTTGCCTTTGATGCTGCAGTTTTCTTTTTTCAACACAATTCAGGCATTACTGAACCTCTGATAAGAGAAACAACCGCAAGTCACTGAATGGGTTCAGGAAGTGTGAACAGTATTTGGCCATCTTGATGAAATCTCATTATTTGTAACTTCTGCAAACAATGCCCCCACTTTTAAAAATAAAGGCTCCAGAACAGGTCATGGTAAGACATCTTACAGCAGTCTGCTGCTCCAAGGAAGGATATGGCAATTAAGGATAGACTTTCCTCTGACACTGTCACACAGTTTCCATCAATCTAACATTTATAAATAAGAATGCAATGATTTAGATTAAAATTACTAGCATAATAAACATGATTAAAATACATTGGAGGTTAAAAACATGCCACCCAGGGATCGAAGTCAAGGTCATTGTCCTGACTAGGTTGGAAAATAGCTACTGCTTTTCTAAACAAGTGAATAAGGAAAAATCCCTTATGAGAAAGAGAAAAATGGAAGCAAGAAAATACTACAAGTGTTTGGATCTCATGGTTGGTAGATGGCATAACAGATGCCTATGTCTGTGCCCAGCAGGATCACATTAATTGACCAATTTACACCTGCCAGGGGGAAGCCAGCAATGTATTTAGCAGAGAAGTAAGAGCCACCCACTCCTGCATCATTTATGGATAGTAGATTTTCCCCTTGGGCCTGAATTTCAAATGAGTACCAATGCTGTGGTACTTTCTGTCTCAGGAAGTCAATATCACCCATCCGTGGTAAAAACGAGCGCTGTTGCTATTATCAGGTTATGTAATTACTGCCTCTACCAGATTGTGCAATCAAAACCAGCACGTTAAACAATAACATTAACTGTGTAAATATATACACATTTCCTCCAAGACAAAAAAACTGTTTCTCATAATTACTAAATGCTTCACAAATTGTGATTTTTGGATCCTCTGTGCTGTTCCTATATTAGGAAAAAGACTAGTATAACAACACACAGAGGCGCACATAAAAATCAAATTCATTCCTTAACTCATAATCTAAACTGAATGCTACAGGCTGTATTACTAAATTTCTAAAACATTATATCTGCAAGCCCTCCCCAAATGCTTTTTAATTTATTATAGAAAAAAATCTGAAGTTGGTTATGGCTGGAAATGGGATGAACAAAGCAATACGAACTGAATAGGTAATTATGTACACACTTTTCTTAATGTTTACATACAGAATATTCAGGATTTTGGCTTGCCACTTCTCAAAGACTGTTAACATTACCTCATCCATACACACACATATACACACAGTAAATATATATATATATTACGGATTTTCCCCCAGGTATTCTACAGCGCACCTGAATGTAATAGCAAAGAACTGAATGTAATAGCAAATATAGCTAAAAAACACTAATGTTCTTTATAGCTTTAATTAAATGGTTCTGGCTTAGCTTACCTGTCCGAACATATCTCCCCCTATGAACCATCTTGGAGATTGAAATCATCTGGAGAGGCCCTGTTCTTGGTCCCGCCTCCTTCGCAGGCACAGTTGGTGGGGACGAGAGACAGAGCCTTTTCAGTGGTGGCTCCTTGACTATGGCACTCCCTCTCCAGTGATATTTGATTAGCCCTTTCCCTCTTGACTTTCAGAAAAAAGGTGAAAATATGGCTTTGTGACCAAGCCTTTGGCAACTAACACAGTGCAATAGATGATTTGGATTTATGTGTAACAATCACTGAAATGGCCTGACCTTGATGGTGGATAATGTTATTTTATTGTTTATGTTTTAATTGCTTTTAACTTTGTTTGGATTTTTAACTACATGTTATTTAATTGTTGAGTTGTTTAAGGCATTGAATTTTGCCTCTGCTGTAAGCCCCCTTTGGGGTTGAGAAGGGCGGGATATAAATATAGTAAATAAATAAATAAATAGTTTACTCTGCCACTTTTGTATGTTTCTTTGAAATGGATCCACTTGTAAAACTTATAAAATGCCTCAAATCGAAGCCTGGATCAGTGATTAGGTCATCATAATGGAAATGTAATGAAAGCTTCTTATTACTTGTACATGTTTTTTAGCTAGCTAGGTCTTTCAAATTGACATAAGGCACTGAGACTGAACGAAAAGTTGACCAATATTGTTAAAAATCATGAGACTCTTAATTCCTCTTCTTTTAATTTCTCTTTTCATGTCAAACATTTAATGCCACCGCACAATTGTGGGGAATACAATTACAGAAAAATCCATACATTTCATAATTCTAATAAAAATAAAAGAGATATTTATTTCACTGGCCAGAAGGCGAACATTTACGTGCTGTGAAGTATGTTCCTATAAAGCTGATCAACAAAAACGGCTCTAAAATCTAATGTGAATACAAGGGATGCTCAGCCCTACCACTATGCTCAATTTAGCACTGCTAGTCTCAGCACAATTGCCGGGAATGTAAACTTTTAAAAAATGCCTCCAAGTTAAAGTAGTGTATTTCTGCCCAAGGCATAGGTGTGTCCTCAATCCAGTAAATTAATCCTATTAGTTTCCATGTCAATTCAGCACTGCCTGGTTACATCAGCGACAATCAACTCCCTTGAGGGACCATAAGGAGGAATGTGCTTCCTACCTGAAAACTACAGTAATTAAGGAGGTGATGGATGTTGCCGGTAAAAGAGAATAATGTTTTTCGGGCCCACTCTCATCTGTAACCATACTGGTTTCAGATAAAATAACCCTTTCTGACAGGATGTGTCAGAAACATCTACAGACAATCAGTCATACTGCTCTCCAACAAAAAATAAAATGATGTCCTTGTCATGACATCTATAGATTAACTCCTCAAAATCAGTTTCTGAAACACTTTATCAATTAAAAGAGCTTGATTGATAACAGCAAGCATACTTGCAAACAAATAAGATAGATACCCAGAAATAAACATTACGTAATTTAGATACAGAGCAATTGTATTCTCCATTTGGACAAAAGCTCAATTCAATATCTGTACTAGAGCAGTAGTTCTCAACCTTCCTAATGCCACGACCCCTTAGTACAGTTCCTCTTGTTGTCGTGATCCCCAGTCATAACATGATTTGCGTTGCTACTTCATAAGTGTCATTTTGCTCCTGTTTTGAATCATAATCTGATTTGCAGGATGTATTTTCATTCACTGGACCAAATTGGGCACAAATACCCGATACACCCACCTTTGAATACTGGTGGGGTTGGGGGGCATTGATTTTGTCATTTGGGAGTTGTAGTTGCTGGGATTTATAGTTCACCTGCAATCAAAGAGCATTCCGCCAACAATGGAATTGAACCAAACTTGGCACTCAGAAATCCCACGACCAAAAGAAAACATTAGAAGGGTTTGGTGGGCATTGACCTTGAGTTTGGGAATTGTAGTTCACCTATGTCCAGAAAGCACTGTGGACTCAAACAATGAAGGATCTAGACTAAACTTGGCACAAATACTCCATATGCCCAAATATGAACACAGATGGAGTTTGGGGGGAAATAGATCTTGACATTTGGGAGTTGTAGTTACTGGGATTTATAGTTCTCGTGCAATCAAAGAGCATTTTGAACCCTACCAATGATAGAATTGGGCCAAACTTCCCACACAGAACCCCCATGACCAACAGAAAATACTGTCTTTTCTGATGGTCTTTGGCGACCCTTCTGACACCCCCTTGTGACCTCCCCCCCAGGGGTCCCGACCCCTAGGTTGAGAAATGCTGTACTAGGGAGACTGTAAAACAAAATTGCATGTGAAAAATGAAGATCTAAACTTCACACTCATAGTTTTAAGAGTATGCAAGCATGAGACATAGGAAACAGAATACGGGATTCCACATAACAATGAACCCAGTAGTTTTAACTCTCATGAGTCACAATATCCATGTGGATTCCAGCTCCAAAATACGATGTTCCAATGGATAAACAGGATTGGTTTTTTCCTTATCAGGTGAGAAAATGGATTCGTACAGGTGGTGGTCACTATAAGGAAAAGTAATCTTAAAACTAACCACACCTCTTATTCAGATACCCTCATTAGCTTTAATGGAACTGGCTGAAAAGGGGGCATTGTATAACTTTAAAGGAAGAAAGGAAAGTGAAAAATACAAATGCTCTTTCAGAACGGTCAATCTGGTTCCCTATTAAAGACCACAGTTACATTTCTAGGTAATTAAGAAGGACCTGAGAAGACCCTTTAGTCTAAATTCTTTAGTATTGCATGTCGGCAAAACCTTTTCAAGAAATACGTTTTCATTTAATTGTTGACATAGTTCACGAAAGAGTGACTGCTTTTGATAAGACAGACCTGACTACATCCAGGAGCCTCATTATGAAACCTTGCCAGTGCTTTGAAATTTCAGTCTCAGTAAGATTCATTCGTGAGCTTTAAACACTGCCTATGCATATTAATATTTAACCATGGCATACAATGTATTGTGTTTCACTGCATCCATTACAAGCAGTTCCTTCGACAAGATGCTCCCTTTTGCATCTGCGATGCTGGACTGGACTGAAAGATTTATAGAGTTCCATTTAAGTAGAAGCCGCATGTTTACTGCACTGTCCATTGTGCACTATGCAGAAGAACAAATTACAGAAAATCCTAGCACTTATACGCAGTATGTATAGATCTAGCAGGAGTAATATAATACAAAATGGCTGCACTGAGAGAAGAACCAGTTTTAAGTACCCAAAATTGCAAGTTACAGTATATATCCGTCTATTAAATTCAACTTTTTCCATACTACTACAATAACACATTTTGTAATGCACTGAATATTAATGAAGTATTCTCCTCCTTTTTAGGTAATGACATCACTACATCACTAATAAATCAGGTTATCATAAAGGACTATGGCAGCATTGCTTTGTTCTTTTATGTGAGCTAGTGTGGTGTAGTGGGGTTAGAGCATTGGACTATGATGCTGAAGACCAGGGTTTAAATCCTGCTCAGTCTTGGAAACCCACTAGGTAACCTTAGGTAAGTCATGAGCTCTTAGCCTCAGAGAGTGGCAATCCCATGAACAATCTCATTGTGATTTTAGAGCAGGCATGAGCAAAGTTCGACCCTCCAGATGTAGGTGTACTTGGGTTTGACTTCCAGAAATCCCAGACTTTGACTTCCAGAAATCCCAGCTATCTTACCAGCTATTCGGAATTGTGGGAGTTGAGGTCCAAAACACCTGGAGGGCCGAACTTTGCCCATGCCTGCATTAGATTTACCATATGTCAAATAAAACTGGAAGACCCACAACAAAAATGGTGGTCACCCTAAGGAACTCTTTCTGCCATTGCTTTGAGCTACTAAGTTCATAAAATGAAGTCTGGTAAACAGTAGAGACTAGGAATTCCTACAAAGGGGGAGTCCTACAGGAGGAATCTGAGAAGACCGTGAAAATGGAAGGATGGAGAAAGAAGCTGGGTGTCTATCTGTCTATCTATCTATCTATCTATCTATCTATCTATCTATCTATCTATTTACTGTATTTTTACCCCACTCTATCTCAACTCCAAAGGGAACTCAGAACTGCTTCCAAACTGGCAATAATTCAATGCCATATTAACATAAGACAAACAAAATACAATATACATTGTGCGTTAAATCATGAAAATCATAAAACGCTTAACATATAAGTGTTCCCAGCTGTGCTCTACAGAAATGAAAAAGGGTAGAATTCCCATTTATTTCAAAAAGCTAGCCAAATTTTTGATGAAACATTACATGCTATGACACGGAACATAACCTCTCAGAACACTTTTGTTGTTCTAATTTGTTCATTGGGCCATGTACATCTTTATACAAAAAGCTTCTTCAATTCTTGTAGTTCAAGATGTAGCTGAAGAAAGCAGATTTCTATACTTCAAGCAAATTATATGAATTAATGTTTCTTTAGATTCTGATATATTTTCCCCATTATTAAGGAGCATTTTCTCTACCTAGAAAGGCACAATAGTTGTGATTTCAATGCAAGATCATTGTGACCATGTTTGCACAATTACAGGTGACACAAACGGGGCATAAGAATTATTGCTTTATTGATCGTGTAACACCTACTAAAGATTTGGGTTAATTCAAAAAGCATATTTCCTTGGAGTATGTGTGTGAGAGAGAATGAGGTTTTTTGTAACAACAAATATCTATACGTCTTGAGCTACTAGCCTGATATAAAGGCTGTTCAAATGCTATCTCTAGAGGGCCAGGTCATTAAATATTTCACATACCCAATCATGGTCCAGTAATCCAGACTGGATTACAAAAAGATGTTCTACATGGGAATGCTTTTAAAAAGCATTTAGAAATTTATACAAGCACAAATGCCATGTGCAAGAATTACCTCTGAACCTTGCGGTTCAGCATATATTACTCCAATTATCTTCCATTTATACTTATTTTCAGTTTAATTTCAGGAACCATTCAAAGTAGTTTTTATTACTGGCTCCAAACACTGAACAGTTTGGAGCCAGGACCCCTTTCCCAGTGGCAGCCAATGCCTTGTGGAAGGGCAGAGCCAAGTACACCTACATTGACAGTCATATTATTAACTTGTAAACACTGTAAGGACACTCAGTTCTTGTGGGTTTTTTCGGGCTATATGGCCATGTTCTAGAGGCATTTCTCCTGACGTTTCGCCTGCATCTATGGCAAGCTTCCTCAGAGGTGAGGTCTGCTGGAGCTGGGAAAAAAGGGGTTTACTGTAAGGACACTTAGGAAATCTGTTATGAGTTTTGTAAACACATTTCTTCTAAACTAAAAAAAAATAAATACTAGATCACATAGAAAAAAAATGTTTGCAGTGCGAGCATAGGTATATAAATGATCTGCAGACAGAAGGCCAATATAATACTTGACCAAAGTACTCTGGGCACTTATAAGATCAGGGGAGGTCAAGCTGAGCAGAATAACATTGGGGTGTTGAAAGTAAAATGAAGCATATACAACTGAGTTGTAAGGAAATGACCACAACTAAGTGAAAAAATTATACTTCCCCGCAACCCTTTGCAGAGAAAGAAAGAAACCAATTCCCTGAAAATAGAAAATTGGTCTGTCAAGTGAACATTCAGCTAGAACCTCTCACCTTGGCAAGCTAAGTTCAACATGCAGGGGATTTTTTACATACAGAAGAGCTTTCAATCTTGCATTTCTTATGCTCCAATGGGAAATAGTATACCCTGGCACATATTTACTGTGCTAATGAGAAGAAGGCTTTTGTCAATATTACTTTGAAGAACCTTAGCTACAATAAAGTGGTTTTGGGCTGCATGGTAAACTCTTCTTCTATTACTTCTTTAACATTTCAAATTGTGTGTCTTCATGAGCACCTGGAAAAAGATATAGCTGAAAATTTCTGTGTATTTTCTTATTTTCTAAGAATGTTTTCTAAACATAATAACAGTATTAGAACACAGCAACAACAAACATATAAAATACGTACAGTCTGCAATGTCCTATTCATTAATGCCAACCTTTAAAACTGTGGTATAGAGACCAAGAACTGGGAAGCCCTGGCCCTTGAGCACTCTTAACTGGAGGTCAGCTGTGACCAGCAGTGCTGCAGAATTCAAAGAGGCATGAATGGAGGGCAAAAGAGAGAAATGTGCCAAGAGGAAGGCACATCAAGCCAACCCTGACCAGGACCGGCTTCCATCTGGAAGCTGATGTCCTCACTGTGGGAGAACATGAAGATCAAGAATAGGGCTCCACAGCCACCTATGGGCCCACTGCCAAGACACCACATCTGGAAGACCACCATCCTCGAGTTATGAGGAATCATCTAAGTAAGTAAATAAGTAAGTAAGTAACAGTAACCAAACAGACTTAAATAATCAGAAACCCACTCCGCTAATGGGAGCCAGCATGGTGAGATGGTTTTAAACAGCTGATTTTGAAGTAGATATAACTGATGTTATTGTTTGTGTATATTTATAGTTATTTCTTGTCCTGGCATGAAATGTTTGCCGTATATAAGTCATGCTCTGCCCTGAGTCCCCTTCAGGGTGAGAAGGGCAGAATATAAATGTTTCTAATTAATTAATTAATAATTAAGTGTTGAAGTAGAGCACAAGCAATTATAACATGTATATCAATTTTGTATGCAATACCCCAATTATCAATTTGTTTGTATTTTGACTTACTGTATCTTTCCACAATAAAGACTGTGCACATGATAAATAACCTTCTCGGCCCTTTTAACACCATACCAAGAAGTGGTTCTGTATAGATGGGAATGGCCATAAAGGGATGTGTGTTTGGGTGTGTGTGTGTGTTGTCGAGTGTCAGACAAAAGCATGGTATACTCCTTTGCAGCTAAATAATTCCTTTTGAACATGATTTTACACTCAGAAGTTGGACCTAACATTATGTGTTAGAAATACATGTATTTTCAGTAGAGCACTGATTTGATCACTGGACTATAATACTGGGATACTACAGTTTGGATCCCCACTTGGTCACAGAAACCCACGGGGTGACCTTGGGCAAGTTGCTTTCTCTTTCTCTCAGCCTCAAAGGAAGGCAAAACATAAAGTTCCTATGAACATATTCTCACAAGAAAAACCTATGATAGGCTCACCTTACAGCTGCCATAAATTGGAAACTAAGTATTCTTTGTGTTGTCCTTTGCACCCTTGGGACATATAAATTAGGTAAAAAAGTAGATAGTTTCTCAGGACAGTATAGTATTTTTTATGAACTAGATTACAGTAGGTCTAAAGTACTGTGTATATAAGTTTAGAAGACATAAAATTATGCAGTGCATCCTATTTACTTGTTCTGAAAGTTCTCCTGTAGTTTCCTTGGTTTTTTAAAAGATCTAAAAATCTAATGCAATCGATATGCACAGGAAACTTGAGACGGTGCAGTTTTAAATTTGTTTGCCAAATTGAATAGTAGCTGAAACTTTCTGCTTCTTTTTTCCATTTCTTTCATCAGTATATGCTTTAGTGGGTTTTGTTTTGTCACGGTCAAATATTAAATTAATTTCTATTCCTGAAGTTTATATAATAAAGTTGACTTTAGAATAATCATAATTGTCAATTTAACGAAGTGTTTACCAGCTTCTCTGAGGCAGTAGGTTTTAGGAGCTGCTCCATAGTGTGTCTGTCGGGGTGAGTTGAAGGATTAATTGAATATCCAGTGTATTTAAGGCTGTAGCATTAGGGTTTTGGGTGCTGGGGCTTCCTTTGGGGCATGCACTCAACTATAATTGAGTTGATTTTGTTTAGTGAACAATGCCTACTAAAATGACTCATGTTCTTTATAACCATTGTATTTGAAACTGTACTAAACTGGGAATAAGTAAAGAGATAGCAGTGGGAAAGCCATGCAGGTTTTACTTCATTCCAAGAAGTGATTCTTTATGCAGAAGGAGGCATCAAGCTGTGGACTTCAGGAAGCAAATTAACATTATGACATGGTCTATGACAAGAATATGGAACCCTAATATTCTTTTATAGAACTGAATTTGTTGTGCTACACTTGAACAATTGTACAATTACCAGGAAACAGCATTAAATCAAACAAAAATGTAAAATGTAAAATGTAAATTCTTCTAACAAAGAAGAGAAGCAAATATTTAAATAAAAGTAATTCAGGAAACTTGACTAAGTTCTAACACATCTCAGAAACCACCTCAAGAATTCTGAATAGGGTTCTTCTAGTCTAAAACAAAGTAAGCATGACACTCTTGTTAGATATTAATGGCATAAGATTTGCATATTAATTCTTTGCTGGAGAATCCTATGCAGCAATGGGAACTGAATTGGAAAAGAAGTTACGGTAATTTTCACCCCTGCCCCCCCCCCCTTGTGATGGGTCCAATATACTAATTTCGATCTCTGAAAATCATGAGTCTACTTCCAATTGACATTTCTGTTTTGTTGTGTGTGTTGTTTTGCTTCAAAACCAGCAATTTTATTGCTCCATCAAGCAGTGTTTCGAGCATTCGGCTCTTTGTTTGAAATAATAATAGTTTTTTCAAAGGGGAGACTTTGGGTGCTACAAAAAGGAGTGTCCCCTGCTTGTGTTCAGCACTGCCTTTGATCATATTATGACAATAATTCCTAATCTATATAGTCATGACATAACGCACATTTCACACCTATCACTTCTGTACTGGGGGAGAGGGGGCCATGCAAGTTATACTTGTTTTTATTTTAACTGACTCAGGTTAACATGGAGGTGTACTGAAAGGTTACTAATGTGCTTTGCTGCAAGTAAAACCTGAGATGAAACCTGCCATTATCACAAGATAAAAACTGAGCTGCTGAAATTGTTTACCAAAAGGTCACAGGTTCGAATCTAGGAAGAGGGGTGAACTCCCACTGTCAGCCCCATCTTATGCCAACCTAGTAGTTCAAAAACATGAAAATGTGAGTAAATCAATAGGTACTGCTCTGGGGGGAAGGTAACAGTGCTCCATGCAATCATGCTGGCCACATGAGCTTGGAGGTGTCTAACGACAATCCCGGCTCTTCGGCTTAGAAATGGAGATGAGCACCAACCCCCAGAGTCGGACACGACTGGGCTTAATATCAGGGGGAAAATAATAAATGTCTTTGAATATGCATCAGGATGAGAGGAAAGGGTGAACCAGTTGAGCCTTTGACCCTGACAACAGAGGAAAAGGGACGGCATGACACTCAACAGGAAAAGGAAATTCAGGGATATTTGATTTAACTCAACATCCTTTTCCATCACCTCACCTTCAACCAACTCCTCCGAGGATCTTTTCCTCTGACAATCACTGCAAATCACATCAAGGTGATTTCAACAGGTAGAATTAGACATCCACTGGAAGCAAGAGGCAAACAAATATTTGAAACCAATTAGTATTCACAAAAGCACAGTTCAGCTATTGGTGGTATAATGTTAAATCTACATAAGAGCAATATCCTCCCATTAAAGAAACCTACCAATTTCAGGATGTTACATAGAGGTGAAATTTTCCAAAACATAGCCCAAACGGAGCTAATCTAGGTTATACTTTATCTTCAGGGTCTTCTTTATAAATCCCTCCTTTCTGACATCTCTAGCCTGACAAGATGGAAAAACAACTTTGAGATAACACACACACACACACACACACACCCTTTGTCTTCTCCCTTTTTATCTGCATAGCAGGAGGAAGGACTGTTTATAATAAAAGCATTTTTCCTCATCCAAATCAAACTGATTTTATTGAAGAAATGATTTTAAAGAAAAGCCCCTACAGATAAACTATGACCCAGATCAGAAAACTCCTTTCCAGCTGAGCTGAAAGAGAGACACTTTACAAGATGATGATGCATGCCAGTCAACCCCGAACCCACCCAAAATTTCTCCACAGGCAAAGGCTACCTGCTATGAGCTTTTTAAAAACAAACATCTTTTCTAAAAGAAATAACTACAGCCTACTTTCTGTTTCTTCCAGGTCACTCAGAAATATTTAAAAGTAGATTTCAAGTTTTGGAGGACTGGCAAAAAAAATAACATTAAGACCATGCACAAATCATCCAAAAAGTGTGAAACAAAAGGACACAGTAATAACTCAGTACATTGTCCCACCATTTTCTGAGTTTGTGTTGCACATATTTCCTTCCTCAAGGGCATTGTCTGGGCCCTCTGCAATCACTGTACAATATCAGCAGAGGCCTCATGACTACAGTTATTTAACCACTATCAGATAATGAGTTAGGAAATTATTACTCCTGTTGGAGATATGTCAGGACCTTCCAATCTCTCTTCAGCTTTTCTAAACTGCTTGTCCTTGGTTCCACAGTACAACAAACTGGCAGAGATCCCTCTTTTTGTATAGATTTGTTTTGTTCTTTTTAAGAATACTGCCAACATGTTCAAGAACTAAGTCCAATTAAGCATGTATCTGAAGCAACTCTGTAAGACTGTTGATGGATGTGCTTCTATGTATTAAGATGCTCTCCCTCAGGCAGATTTAGCATTTCCTGCATTTCCATCTCAGCACTGACAACTATTTATTTATCTTGCTCAGATGTTCTCTTCTACTCTCTCTGCATGTGCATGGCCATGAGGACGACAGGAAGACTAGTGCCCAACATCTAACTTTGCACAACAAACATCAAGTTGCTTGAACCTAATCTTGATCCAGCTATGAAAAAGGATGCCAGACCTCATTGCCAATTTGCTCTTGTTTGTATATTTTCTTCGGTGAGGCATAAAACCTTGAACACCTGCTCCCCCATTTGTTGCCCCATATGTAGGCAACACTTCTTTGACCACACTTGACTATACCACCCTGGCCCAAGGCTCTTCCTCTGCTTTGTTTTTCACAGTTGTCTTATGAAAAACCATCTGCTCCTGGCAGAGACTATCCTATGATTCCCGGAACCCAAATGCTTTTTGTTTTCAAGTTTTCCTGCCAACAAAATTGGATTCTCTTTTCTATCACAAGCCGTAACATCTCTGAGGACATTTGTTGTGTACAAACATATTTCAGCATTTTGACCAATTTTTTAAAAGTTGGATTCAATACAAGGAGTTTATGTATTCTATTAGTAACCTGCATAACGTACAGTGGGCCCTTGGTATTTGTTGGAATTTGGTTCCAGACCCTTCTGTGGATATGAACATTTATGGATGCTCAAGTCACAATTATATACAACAGTTTGTAAAATGGGAATGTCAAGGTTTGCTCTTTGATTTTTTTAAAATATATTTTTTCAAGCCTTGTGTGGTTGTATCAATGGATGGAGAATTGTATACCTTAACTGTATACCTTCACTGACAGCTAAATTTATAGACTAATGCTTATTTGATTTGCACCGAGATAATATTATTATCAAAAACATGAACATCATCTATAGTAAGTTTGTCGTTGAATGTCTTTTAAGTTGTTTCAGCTTAGAATGGCCTTAAGGTGAATCTACCACGGGCTCTTCTTGGCAACATGAGTTCAAAAGGGGTTTCGCAGTGCTGGTCCAATGCTCAGCTGTCTCCCTGCCTAGGATGGCCAAGATGGTTTCAGGGGTGATGCTGAGGAATCATGATCTTGTGGCTTTGGGGATTTCAATATAGCTAGGCTATTGATAACTATGTCTCACAGAAACCATACCACACAAGTTTTAAAGAATTACACAGGCTGCCAAAACACTCCCTAGTCTCAATCCAAGGTGTTCTGTTTAAAGCCTGGCATCTTGCTACTTGAAGGAACTTTTCCAACACATGGCAGCTCAAAGATCTGAAGTCTCCTGGGAAAGTTCTTATCTGTGTCCCATCAGTGGAAGAAACACATTGCATAAGGATGTGGTAGAGGGCCCACATTAGGGAATGCTGGCTTGGAATGCCCTTGGCAGGCCCATTTGGCATGGAAACCAATTTTATTCTAGTGAAAACATTTTTATTGAAGCCTTTGGAGTGCAGTGATTTTGCCCAAAGCTATGATTTGAAACTCTTTTGATTATTATTTTTAGATTATTATATTGTATAATTTGCTTTTAGACCATTTAAATTATAACTTACTGGTTTGAATTGTAAAATTGTTTTCAGCTGATGTTATTGTATTGCATTCTTAAATCCTATGAGGGAGGGAGGGAGATTGATCTTCATCAGTTAATGAAATATTTTGTGAAACATATTAAATGATACCCAAAGGCTTTAGCTCCTGTCTGATCTTGGAACCTAAGCAGTGTCAGCCCTGGTTAGTATGAGGACGGAAGACTGCCAATGAATGCTTGGCGCTGTAGGCTATATTTCAGAGGAAAAAACTGGCAAAACCCATCTGACTATTTGTTGCCTAAAATGCTATGAAAGTCATGGCAGGTGACTTGAAGGCACATCTAGACAATATGTGCAATCTCTGGTTCTTCGGCATTTTTCTTGTTGCTGTATTGGATTTACAAATTTGATGTTTCAAAAAATGAAACCAATACAAATAAACAACAAAATGTAATCCCAAAAAGTACTTTGTTGGATTCTACATAATGTTTTCCATGTGCAGAGAGACATTTTGCTAGAGACTTAAGAAGGGAAGTCTAGTAATGCCATGAATAGATAAAATAGAGCAGCCAGATCAATTAATGTTGACCCTCTTCCTAGAAAAAGGATGTAGGTGAGAAGTGAAGAAGATTAGAAAGGTCATTTGAAAGTTCAAATATAAGAAGTAATGATATCTCGCTCTAGAGCTGCTTCCTTTATCCTTTTTCCTTACTTTTTTTAGCCAAATCAACCCTCCACCTGCATGCATTTAACAAGGTACTTACCCAAACACTTAGGTTTTATCACCTCTTGCCTCATTTTCATTTAATTAATGGAATTAGGGCAAAGTGGAGTGCTGGTAGATTTGACCAAAGAAAGGCTGCTGTTGCAAGAAATTGTCAGTGATAAGTCATTTGAACCAGGTGACAGAGACTTAAGTTCATTTTAAATCATACTGTTACTTGCTATGCAAAGTAAACAGCTGTACGGTGAAACAGACAGGACAGGACCATGCGGCTTGGCCTGGTGTCTCTCCTGTGGGTGCCTTCTTGACTGAAGCTAATACTACTCCATCACTGCTGCCACCAGGGCTGCGTGATCTTTCCATGTTTACATATCCTGGAAATATTTTTGAATGCCAGAGGACCACCCTTTTCTCCAATGGGTCCTATCACCTTGCCAGTGGCTGAGAAATGCTGATGCGGACAAGGCAATTCACCATCAGCAACCAGATAATGGCATTCAAGAGGCATTTTCCAGTATATAGCAAGTAGATGCTGTGGTTAGAATAGAGCTCAATTTAATTCCGTTTTCTCAGCACAAGACTAGTCTAACCATTTCCCAATTAACATTTTGTTTTAAGACAGGATTGTTGTTGTTTTTGATTTTGTTATTATTGCATTTTGGAAACAGAATTTAAATTAAAATCTAAATTCAACAAAACTTCTTTAAAGTAAAGGTAATAGTTTTTTAACCCTTCCAACTCAAAGGGCAGCTTAGAGCAGTCGTTCCCAACCTGTGGGTCTTCAGATGTTTTGGCCTTCAACTCCCAGAAATCCCAAAAGCTGTAAACTGGCTGGGATTTCTGGGAGTAGTAGGCCAAAACCCCTGAGGAACCACAGGTTGAGAACCACTGCCTTAGAGGAAAGAACCTATGCCCTTAAAAATACAGGAATCTTGGCGCTTATTGCTGGGATAAACTGTGCCTACAAAGCAAGCAAGATTAGTGGCCTGTAAAAGACAAAATGATTCCTCCAAAACCAAAACTTCAATGTATGATTCACTGACAATAAGGCTCACAATCATTTTCAAAGGGCATTGTGAACATGTATGAAATAGTAAACTCCACCCCACTAAGAAACAAAGTGGACCCTTTTTTTTTACTTCCTCCAAACAGAAGCCACAAAAAGCAGTTCAAAAGAAAGTATTATGAAGATAGTATTAGGCAAGTTTGATATACCGTAAAGCTCTTCCTCACAAAACACTGAGATAGAACAATCTTTAACACCCACTTTCATGTCAAACATAGCATCGTCTGTGTGCATGGTTTGGTTCTTAATAGGATGAAATAGCAACCTAAATAGCATGGTGCACTGAAATGACATAGAATGCTAAAAATGTTTGGGACCCAGTGGCCAGAAGATAAAAAACTAACAATAACTCAGTTAAAAATCACATCTGCTTAAATGTCTCACTCCTAGGAACTTGACTACACGTGGTCAACAGGCTTTGTGGAAGATATTATGGCAGAACAGCAACATGTCACCATCAGCTGGAGAAATGCTGAGCAATTCCAGAAGCCCTGAAAAATCAGCATTATAAATATTCACATAGAGAATAATCTGTTTTCTTACCAGTAACACATTGTTATTCACAAATATTAATTAGTTTTTAAATACCACCTGTTACTGAGTACTCCCATCTCCAACATGTTAAAATGTCACAAGATTTTCTCCTTTCCAAGGCTTTTAACCACCATGCAGCTTGGAAATTTAATGATGTGCCCAGACACACAGCTTCTACCTCTCAGATCACAAGAGGCAGGAAATAATTACTGCTTTGTGCCATTCATCCACTGAAGGATTGATACACTCCAAAGGGCAACTGGCTCTTTCCTCAGAAGAGGAGGCTATCTCTGATGTCAAAGAAAAACAGGTTTGAGGCTAAGAACCAGAAACTCCTAGAATAGTGAAGAGCCTACTAGTACTAACAGTCTTTGCCTTGATTTAAGGACTGCCCATGGAGGAGTCAGAAGGGCCACAAGACCAACAGCTGAAGGAGTTCATGTATGGGATGGAAAATTGTAAGACTATTGGAGAGTAGGGAGTGTCCAGCCCATAAGCCAAATGTGGACCCTCAGACCCCTCAGTTTGGACCTCTAGACTCCTTCAGGCCACACCTACCTACTGGTTATTGATATAATTTATTCTGTCTTCTTTTGTCATTACAAAGCTGATAGAACAAACTATGAAAAAGCAAAAGGAAAAAGCTCAGATGCATTAATAAACCCCAAATCTCTCAAGGATATCCAAAAACAAGACAGCTTGCTTAAAATATACTGGTCTGTCCTCTCCAGCAAGAAAATGAAGAGCTGAAGACAAGTATGGCACAACCGGGGGGGGGGGGGGGGGGGGGGGACATGACTATGGAGCATGGCTCTCTCCAACCAATAACTACAATAATGAAATCCACTTATATCAGCACATGACGGATGAATAACATCATGCAGGCACAATGGAGGCTAGACATACTAAATGCTCAAGTAAACCTCTGAAAAAATTACAAAACTACAGAAGATGAATCCAGAAGAAAAACATAAATGGAGACATAAAAAGTACTGGCGCTGCAGTTTAGCAATGTAATAATATACCTTTACAGGTGACAAAATATGTCTAACATCTAGTTAAGTTACTTATGATAGCCTAAAGCAGGCTTTCTCAACCTGGGAGTTGGGACCCCTGGAGGGGTCACGAAAGGGTATCAGAAGGGTCACCAAACACAATCAGAAAACACAGAATTTTCTGTTGGTCATGGGGGTTCTGTGTGGGAAGTTTGTCCCAATTCTACTGTTGTTTGGGTTAGG